>NW_010389039.1:765-16717 GCF_000710305.1 Buceros rhinoceros silvestris | reverse complement strand
CGTGCGGGAAGCGGCGAGCGCGGCCCTGGCCCGGTCCCGGGGCCCTGTGCGCCCTCCCGGGCTGCTTAAAATGCTGCAGTGCCGGGTAGGACCGCGTCCGCGGAGAGCCCCTTCCGCGGCTCGTGAGGGGCCTGGCGCGCAGGCGAGGTCTCGGTGGCCGTTCTCCCTGCCCTGACACCTCTCGTTACCAAGCGCAGCGAAATGCACCGGGTTGTTCACAGCTCCGCATGTTTGCAGCACGGGGAAGGGGACCTGTTGTTCCTGCCCTGGCATGGGGGCGGTTCTCGAGGCTGCAGTGGATTGCCAGGCCTCCCTGGTGGCACATGTCACTCAGGGCTCCAGGGGTGACAGGAGAGAAAGCTTGGGATTGCCTGCTGTTGTGGCACACCATCATGGCTTGGCTTCGCGGACGAAGATTTGGGAAGGGCTTTCCCCATGCTTACTGCAAGCGCGCTGACGGCTGAAAAGGCCAGTGCAGGATAGGCAAGACCGGTTGCAAAGAGCACAGCAGAAGGTCTCTTTGGGTGGTACAGTCGAGGCACGGTTCTTTCTGCGCTGTCTTTTCTCTCTACGTGTGCTCTCAAAGGAGACAGCAGCGTTATGCATGGTGTGTCGCCAAATCTCCCGATTGGAGGCCAAGGTGGACCACTGATGGTGGTCAGTATGGCTCAGCCTTGGCCATATTGTGGCACACGGTAGAAAGCCAAGCAGTTCGCAAAGTACGAACAAAATTCCTGGACTGGATGGTACAAACGATATAGTGGTCAGACCCGTTAAGTCAAAACAAATGACATATAAACCAAGCTTAGGATAAGAAGTGCCATGTGTGGTTAAATAACAGGAGTTATTGTTCCAGCAGGTACATATTAGCACAGGGAGAGTGGGAGTCGGGAGAAGTGCTTCCATTGAGGCGCAAAATGGAAATGCTATCTTAAGAAAGTGGGAGCAGTTCTTCAGTGAGTCTTCCAACTGTGACGCCAGTCCTGCACAGCAGAGGATGGATAGTCTGGCACTGTGAAGCTCAGCTCATCTTTGTCCGTTCTTTCCAATGCACAGCAGTGAATCCTGCTTTTAGAAATTGTAGTGCTGTGTGATTAGCTGCTTTGTTTAATCTCCTAGGATCCATTTTATGCATTTTCATTTTTATTTCCTGTTGATCTCATTTCACTAAAAGGCTGCTGATTAATTTCTTCCTATTAATTGTGCCTGTCACGTAAAATATTTATCTGGTTTTTTGCTTCACATCAAGTCAAATGCTTTCAGCTCCCATTGAGGTGAGCAAAGTTTGAGGGAAGGGATGGAAAGAATACTAGTTTGGTCCTTCATACTCCTGTTTCTGAGATATTTCCCCAACACTACAAAGGTCAGACAGAGAGGCTAGCGTCTGCGTTCAGCATGAACAAGCACAAGAATTTAAGAGGGTGATGGATGATCTTTGTCAGGATATGGTGTCTAAAGCTGGAGGGTGTTTAAATCCAGAGGGGTTTGCTTGTACTTTCTTTTTTCCTTCAGCCATTCCAAGGGAAGACCGAGCCTTTTCCTACAAGCCTTGCTTCCATCCCTCATATTCTTTGCCTATTAGGGCTGCATTTGCTACTGTGAAGGTTTGTATCTTACAGAGGGAAATTATTAATAATAGTTCTTGTAGAGTTAAATCTTTAAATAGATATGACTCTCTTCTTATCTCTTCCCCTGACCTGCTTTACTAGCAGCCTTTCCTTGTTCCCGCTGTGTCTGTCTTTTCTCTGACACGGTGGTTGTGCAGCCTTTCCTGGCTGGTGGTCAGGGCTGGCTCTGGCTGCGCTGTTCTCTCCAGCACAATACTAGATCTGGGGCATCTTTTTCCTAGTATGAGCTGAACATCACTACTGTGCACCTCTGGAAGTGCTACTTCCTCCTTGGTTTGCAGTGAGTTTTCAGCTAGCTCTTCGCTGATGTGTGATGCCTCCTCATATACCTGATGGTCCTTAAACTAGAGATCTTGGTAGGCTTTTAGTGACAGAGGAGTAAATTATTGTGTTTTTTGGTGTCAGTCCTGTGGTACTTTTGGTTTGGTCCATTTTTCTAGTGCCTCTGGAATGTGGTGTCTTTGCTTTCTGGGTGTCGCGGCTGTTCCCCCCACTGAAAGGATGCGACGGACTGGTGTGTTTTAGCTGGGAATCCTGCCAAGGAAGTTTTAGCCCAAACCAGGAAGTTTAGCCCAAACCGGGACACTGGGGCTCTCTTGAATTCTATGGACTAAGTCCATAAATACCCTTAGATAATTCTAAATGCTGTTATCCAGATAATTATAATTGCTATTCATACAAAATAGTTCTGGGGAAACTTTTGTACATGAGCATTTTAGCTGATGATGCACATAGGTGTGTACATTTATATATCTAAAATACATCTGTTAAAAATGTAAAATATATTGACTTCATATATTTTAAATGGAAAACACGGGAGTCAGAATATGTAGCACAAAACTGAGAGGTGGGAAATGTGTAAGAGGGGAATGATGTGGGGGATTTTTCTTAAAGTGCAAAATCACTGTTTTGGAACTGTGGAAAAAATAGATGGTTTCATTTTAAAAATACAATTAAGGCGGCAAAAGAAGAAATACTCAGACCAAAGGGGGAAATGGAGATCAGCAATCAATCAGTAAAAGACAGCAGCCAAGGAACAGAACACTTGCTGTGGAAACTAAGGATCCGCGTGCATGTAGGGAGGGACTCTGAGCATAAGAACTCGAGCACCCAGCATCGTCCTGTAGCACCTGTCCTGTGGGGATGGCACATGGGTAGCTGATGCCGCGACGGAAAATGTAAGCAGTGAGTCCTGCGGAGACGTGTTACCTGTCTTCCCTGTTCGTATGGGAAAAGCACTGCTTACAAAGGGGGTGACAGCGGGAGACGGTGGATTAGAGCGCTGTTCTGATGGGCTGCTTTGGATAACTCGGTGGTTCATTTGAACAACCCACATTTTAACACAGCGAACTGAAGGAATTAAAAAGGAATTTAATTTAATCCTCACTGCTCACAAGCTGGGGACTTTATTGGTTTTCAAGCTTGCTCTGAAAGGCCTCTGGGATGGAACCGGTACGTCTCACATACACTGGGCAGAAATGACTTCTTAGTACCATGACGTAGCTGAGAAGGTGTGAAGAACCACTGGATGCTTAAGCAGAGCAACACCACAGTTTGTGGCAGCAGTGACACCCTTGAGAGAACACTGCTCAGTCCTGGCATCCATACTTCCTGTCCTTTCCCGCTGACGGTAAACCAGAAGAGTTACAGGAATGACTGCGAGGTCTGTAGAGCATCTGTTGCAGTGGCGTATTTAACAGGCTCCATCTGTCTGGTGTTGCGTGGCCGTTGGTAAGTGCTGTCTGTCAGTAGAGAGGATCTCTAAGAGTTACCAGGGTGCTTTAAGGGAAGGCCGAGAGCCTTTGGGCGATGATGTGGACAGAGTGATCCCATAGCTATGATGCTCTCCACAGTCCTGGGCAGAAATAGTACTTCAGTGGACACTTGGTCCTGGGGCATGAGGGCAGGGAAGGCCAGGCCTCAGGTGGTAGCTCAGTGTTAACTGCCCATAGCTGCTCCCCTGGCCTTGCTCATGGTGGGAAGGAGAAGGTCTCTCCAGCTGTGCGGGAGCCAGCCTGCCCTGGTAGGACTGGGCCAGGTAGCGGAGCTGAAAATGAGAACCCCTTTGTTAACTCCTTGTAATGCTGACATGCAGGCTGTGTGGAGAAGAACACACTTGTTTCAAAGTCAGAGAGAGGTGAAAACTAAACTGAGGGTTGGGGTGTGCAGAGCCCAGGATTACAAACTAGAGGTGTCACAGAGGCCTGGGTCTGGGTCTCCAAGTGTCTGGCAGCCCAGGAACAAGGGGCCGGTGCCCTGCCTGGGTATCTGGAGGTCCAGAAATTGTTTCTAACCAGTGTCCTCTGATCTCTCCCAGCCTTTGTGTTCCGTCAGGAGAAGGGACCTGTCCAGGGACACTCACATGTAGTGTTCCAAGGCTTGGGAGAGGGTATAGGAGGGCAAACTGTCTGCAGTTGCAGTCCCGAAGGGAAAAAACCCACGTTGAGGACTAGGTGTGAGAAACAGTGTTGACTGTGGGAGGGCACAGGCGTACAGCTTGGCCATGATAATGTCAGCATGACACTGCCGGATGCAGTTCATTGCTGCTCTTGTTTATCTTTTAATCAAGAAAATTGCATGTGCAGTGCAACTTCCATAGCGTTCTTTCAGTGCCCCTAATTATTGCCAGGATCAGGGTGCCCCGGTGACCTCCTGTACTTCACCACTGATGACATGAGCACCTGCCCCCTGTCCTGTGTTCTCCGCTCACTCCTGTGCTAAAGAAGACAGTGCTTACTTCCTTGTTGCTCAGCCCACGACTCCATTCTATTCAAGCCCTTGCCTGAAGGCACAGTTTTTAGCTGTGGCAGGCTTTCTGATGGCGCTTCTCCGAGCGTGTTGTCAGCAGGAGTGGAATCACTTTGCCGGAAGGTTCTGAAGTGGAGGGGAGGATGCTGTCCCTGTTGTATAGACACCTTTTGGGGTGTGTTCTTTACATGTCTGCTTGATGCACTCAGTGATACGTGTCACTGTTTTGTCAGTGTGGGGAGGTTTGGATCACCTTTCCCTGCCTGATGGCTGGAGTTGGCCTCTTGTGCAACTCCTCCTCTCTTGAGTGGGGGCTTCCTCTTTGCAGGGCTTTGCAGAATCAGCTCGGTGCAGCACCAGTGAACGCGGTTGGAGAACAAAGTCATGCTTCCCATCACTGCAGGAGCACCACAAAGCCCATTTCTTGTCCCAGGTTTTCCAGTGTCTTTTGCAAAGCTGGTCACCTAGTCTGCAGCTCCCTGCTAGTGATCTTCCCAGCTTAATTAGTTCACTGGCCAGGCTTGTTTCTGAATGGTTCTTCTGCCCCTGCATTCAAGCAGTGGTAATGTCCCTGTCGCCATTGTTTAAGGGGCACTCTTCTATTTACTTTTACTATTCAGCTCTTTTACCTTTCTGTCCTCTTCCACCCCACCATCCACGTTTATTCCGCCCTCCCTCCCCGGCCCACGTGACCCCAGATTTATTTATGACAGGGAGGGCAAGGCACCTTCCTCCCCCTCCATCCCCTAGTATCTCTTCTGTTACTGGTTGTTTCCTAAACTAAAAAAGCCCTTTCAAGAAAAGCATGTGTGTAGGTTCACATTTGCATCCAGAGTACACTTTTCTTGAAGCTGTAATGGAAACAAGCCTACTTGGGTACTGTTGTTCACCCAGAGTAAAGCAAAGAGCCCGTGACTACTGGAGCCAGTTCAGACTTCTCTCCCGTGCAGTTCATTCAAAATTTTCAGTGCGATTCAGCACTGGCTTCTTAGAGACAAAGCAGTCCAGCTGGTCCTTGGCCACACTCGTCTTTCCTCAGCCATCCCAAAGAGATTGAACCAGTTCCTCTAGGAAGCGCCTGGAGCTGGTTTTGGTGACTGTCGTTACAGTTTGCCTACAGCTGTTCTGTTCCTCCCTGGAGCCTGCCTGGGGCAGTGCCTTGCTCCCTCTGTGCCGCTGTTCCTTTGTGGCAAGGCTGCCTGCCCTCCTAACCTGCAGATACTTTGCAATAAACAGCTCTTTTCTGGTTACACTTGCTCTGTGACTGAAGTCAGGCTTCTTTACTGGGTGCTGTGCTGGGCCAGCTGCCTCAGCAGCAAGTGCAAAGCACGGGGGTTTCCTGCTGTTTCACACCAGTATCTCTTTTGCAGGAGTTATTCAGCGCTGCACTGCTGTGAAGTACCACTACACCTCCAGCTCTCTGCCTCGCAACTTACCCATCAACATCACAAACACCATCCGGCAGGACGAGTGGCACGCGCTCCGTAAGTGACCCACTGGATTACTCAATGCCTTAACGCAGCGCCCAGCGAGGGCTCTGAATCCGCTGCCCGTCACTGGGCTGTAGGCATCAACACTGACTTGATAGTGTGGAAGGGCAAGCAGCTGATGGCGTGCTGGAAGGGGACACGAGAGTTGGAGGGGCTTAAGCATGAAGTCAGGAACACAGGCATGTCGTAGTGTGCTGCACGGTGCAATCGTATGCTGGATCTGAGGACAGACAGTTCCTCCTGGCGTACAGCAATGGTGCTGCAGCACCGCAGAGCCTGTATAGAGCTTGTCGTGTTTTTCTGCATGCACA
Source organism: Buceros rhinoceros silvestris (assembly GCF_000710305.1). Classification (NCBI taxonomy): domain Eukaryota; kingdom Metazoa; phylum Chordata; class Aves; order Bucerotiformes; family Bucerotidae; genus Buceros; species Buceros rhinoceros. Next base: position 10,540 of record NW_010389039.1, on the reverse strand, counting down.
CCTGGTGCAGCAGCTCCCTGGCAACCAGCTCATTTAGGGAACATCTCAGTTTGTCTTTGCAACCTCCTGTTACCAGCTCCTGTCCCTTAAGCTGCCTCATGCCCAAGTCCTTCCCACACAGATGACTGAGCTGTAGCCTGTCACCGAGAAGGAGTTAATCGCGTTTCTTTTTTTTTTTCCTGATCATGCTTCTCTGTGTTTGTTTTCTGATTCTAATGTAATTCTGCCTATCCCCTATCATTTGAGCCTCAATGCTGAGAAGATCCCGCTAGAGACTGAACTAGGAGGAGACAAGAACAGCACTTGTATTTATGGATGAAAAAGTTCCTGTTCATATCACTGGTGCCCAAACTTTTTTAGAGCTTGTTACTGGAGTTGTTCCCATCACACTGGATTGATCTGCTGGCTGCTTCTGTCCTCCCACTATTCCTCTTTTCAGCTCACACTATCTGGTGCTAGTCCTTTACATCTTTTCAGCGGCCCTTCTCACAACTTTTATTTATATTTTCAGCTGTCACTCACCCAACAAACTCCATCCCAAAGAAACACACCACACACACACACAAAAAAAAAAAAAAGAGCCCTTGCAATGCTGACATTTACAACTCATTGCCTACTTCATAATGCACCCCTTCTGTCCCGTGCTGGGGAGTATTTGGCTGGTATTCCTCTTGACCCTGACAGAAATGCATGTACAGTGCTGGGCAGAAGGGAGTCAAGTTAGTTTCAGTGCAACGGGCAAACTATCTACCTCAAAACAGCTACAGGAGTCCATGGGTGAAGTGTAAACTCTCGATTTAGCAAATGTAGATCTGTCTGGACTCTCCCCTGGCTGTCATGTCTGGGTGCTGCCATCTTCATGTCTTCTTTCTTGCTTGTCTCCTTTCTCTTCCCTCAGATCTGCGGAGGATGACCGCTGGCTTCATTGGCATGGCAGTCTCCATCATCCTGTTTGGGTGGATCATTGGTGTGCTGGGCTGCTGCAAACAGCAGGAGCTCATGCAGTACGTGGCTGGGCTGCTCTTCCTCATGGGAGGTGAGAGCTTTTTGCTTCTACTCCCGCACTCCAGTGTTGCTGGCTAGGGAGGTGCTGTTAAAAGTCATCAGCCCCAACAAACACACACCAAGCAGTTCTTCAGTGCAGCAAACCACCAGCAGGGCACAGCATTACCTCCTCTGGCACTGGGTAGACCTGTGCTTGCATGGGTATTTGCATCTCTCTGAGTAGACCCCACTGTGTGCACAGGAGCCTTCTGCTCTGGAGAGCTGTGCTGTAGCCGCAGAGACCACGTGCACAGTGAGCACAGTCCTCTTGGCCGCTCCAAGCATGTGGAGCCTGTGGCTCCTGTCAGGCAGCTCGGTCATTTTCCCTTGGGAATCTTAGCAAACAACCAAATGCACTCGATGCAGAGCATCTTTCTGCTGCTCAAAGATCCTCACATCTTTGGGTAACAATGAAGTCCAAACCCAGCCAAGCCTGGAGGACATGGACCCAGTGGTCAGGGCATGAGCTCAGCACTTGCTGCGGGTGTTACGCCCGTTCCTGCTGGCTGGGAGCAGACTTCCTGCATGGCCAAAGGTTTGTCTGAACTTTGATTGTTCAACTCAAAACTGGGCAGTGTTTTGTCTTTATTCGAAAGGGACATTGCAGCAACAACTGCTGGTGAGCTACCGGGACGCTCCAAGGACGGGGACTGCTAACTGCAAGCAGGAAAGGCACAGCTTTCAAGTATGACAAAACGAGCCACTACTTAAAAGCCAGAGCTGCCACCCTACAGTGTTGGCATCTCTAACCTGGCAATAGAACAGTGTCTACATCAGTTAAACACACAGGTGTGACACAGGTTTGGTGCCACTTCAGGGTGGCAGGAGACATCTTCCCTTGCCTCCTTGAGGAGTGTTTTTGGGGAGCTGCACAGGAAACCACCCAGCTGACATGGTGTGATGCTACCGCAGCTAGAAGTGAGGCTTGTGCTCTCCTTGATCAGCTTGCATGCTGCTTAACTGCCATTCCCTTTGGGAACATCTTCCTTTCATTATCACACTGCCGTGAGAGAGTGCTCTTGAGGAGAAGAGGTAGCCTGGCTCTCCTTCGCACACCTGCGCACTTACTGCGATGATCACCAGTAAGAGCTGGCATTAGCATTTAGAGACAGAGCTGGAGAGAGGAAAACATTCACCTCGACCTTGAGTTGCGTGTACTAGGTTATGTTAGACATACTTGTGTGCCTTGCATTACAAGTGTCTTCAGCTTTTTTTTTGCTCCTCTGTAAAGGTGCTTAGTGAATGTGTAGCAGATGAGGACAAAAACCTGGGCCCTTTCTATGGGCCTGGGTTGCAGCTGGAAGAATCTGGACCATCCTAGCAGAACTGAAGCAGTGCTGGACTTTGCAGCCCTGGGCTTCAGCCATTGCCTGCCCCCGTACTGTCCCGAACCTGCTGACATCAGGCACTGGCAGTAAGAAAAGTCTCGGGAGACTCAAAGCCTGATTAACTACACACGAGTGAATTTGAAAGAGCAGCAGAGGGAGCTAAGGCGCTGCTGGTTAGTTCTGAAATGAGGCATCCTGTAGTCCTACAGATTTTTGCCTCTTTGTTTTTTTTTTTTTTCTCCTCCTTCCTTGCCTTGTGGAGAGAGTGACTGGTAGTCCTGGAAAAAAAAAAAACCCAAACTATTCATGACTTTGAAAATACCTAGGGGATAAAAAAATCCAGAGCCTAATTAACCTGGCTGAGGGCAGTGAGGAACCCTCTTGATTTTCTCCTGCAGGTACATGCTGCATCATCTCGCTCTGCACGTGCGTAGCTGGGATCAATTTTGAGTTATCACGCTATCCTCGCTACGTCTATGGGCTGCCAGAGGACATCAGTCATGGCTATGGCTGGTCCATGTTCTGTGCCTGGGGGGGCCTCGGCCTCACCCTGCTGGCTGGGTTCCTCTGCACATTGGCCCCGTCACTCAACACTTCTCGGGCATCCGTACAAAAACCCAGACAAGAAAACGGGGCCGTGTGACCTCAGCGGGAATCAGGAGAGACTCGAAATGCAGCCTGGGTAGAGCGGTGGGTTAACAGCAGGCGGAGGTGGCATGTCAGCGTGTGGAGAGCAGTGCCATTGCCGTGGAAACACCAGCCTGTGGGACGCTGCTACAGCCTCCAGGCACGGACAGAGACATTGCAAGTAACTCCAGGTTTGAATTATTGGCGATTTGCTCGTTGGTGGTTTAAGGGGGACAGTTCCTTTGATTTGTTTTTCTTCTGTTTACAAGGGATTAGTCCAAGGCTGTGTCTTTTTTTGTGGGTTTTTTTTTTTTTTGAACTGTACCTCCATGGTCCTGTTACTGTCCAGTTGTAAGGGATGTTTACGCACCAACTCTATTGCTGCAGGTCTGTGTAATTCAGACCCAAATTCAGGCAAGGAGCTATGTGAAGTTGGCTTGAACGCTTTTGCAACAGACGTGTCTAGTGTTGCCTCAGGCCATCGTTTCCCAAAAGAACCTTGATCTAAGCTGAGGTTTAGGCCAAAGAATTAGCCCATTCTTAGTAGTAATTAATTTAAAACAGAAATCTGTGCTATCCCATGCTGTGGTACCAGCTATTTACTTGCTACTAAAGCTGTTTCCAAAAGGAGCTGGCTGCAACTGAGCAGCAAGACTAGGGGAAAAAAAAAAATCCCTTACTGGCCTTAGGAAAGGAGGGGAAAATGTTCCTTGGCTTCTTACACAGATAAGGTTACTCATTTGGCTAACAAACATACCCTTGTTTTAACGGGGAGAGGAGCACAACGTGCAGCTCGGAACTGTTCCACTGAAGGCCAAGGAGTATTTCTGAAAGTACGTCACCGTTTGAGCTGCCAGGACTGTCACCCCCCAGCCATCTTGCGGGTGCAGCTCCTGTTCTGTGAAAGGAGGTCAGCAATTCTCCCCAGCTCAAGCAGCAGCCGTACAGCCCCCTCCAACAGCAACGTCCACAGGGACCGCAGTGTATTGTCCTCAGGAACACGTGGCTTCTGCTCGCTTCACCAGTCCTCCCCTGCTCCTGTCAAATGCTCCTGAGCAGCGTGTCAAGAGCACACACGCTCCCCTGAAACAAGCTCCCTCTCCCGAAGGAGCAGTCGGGACCTCGGAACCAGTGCAGGTACTAGAGCTAACTCAGGAACACCAGCCACAGTATGCCAGGGTGCATTTTTCTTTCTTTTGTCTCCTTCTACCCTGACACCCCTGCCCCTCTCCCAAGCGTCCGAGAACTGCACAGGTACAGGTGAGATGGCCAGCATTTGGAGATGTTTACATTGTATTTAAAATACAACACAGTGGCATGTAAGATACTTAATGCTAAGTCAGTGTATTTATGAGAAGTGTAATTTTTAAATGGAAGTTGTAACTCTCAACTGGCATTAAAAGTACTGACAGAGTTGCTCAGTGGATGAGACCTTGAGTTCTTTCTGACTAGTTACCAGACCAGTTCACCAGAGGGCTCACACACCAATCAGCCACGGCGTTAAAGCTTCTGGAGGTGAGGTTAAACGACAGACTTAAAAGAGCATTCACGTGTCAGTCGTGTTCGTTTCTCCCTTGCAAAGGAGTGTTGGTACAGAAGTTTCAGACTGCAGCAAAGCTGTGCAGTCTGCTCATGGGCGACACCGGTGAAACCAGGGGTGCTGTCTGAGCTGCTGTTGATCCGTTTCTAAGTACTCTTACCTGCAGAGTAACCTGCGGGTCCTCATCCAGAAGTAGCAGAGCGGGATCTAAGCCAGTTCTAGCAGGAGGAGGCTCCGAAGGCAGCATTATGGGCACCATGGACAGGAGGTTCTCACCTTCCCTTCTGCAGATGTAGAGACACCAGATGTAGAACCACAAGGCAACAGTCCCAACACATCACGGATTTGTTACTTATTTGAGGGGAAAAAAAAAAAGCTTTATTTTTTCCAGACAGAAGGTAAGTAAGTGGTACAGTTCAGTCTAGGTCTGTCCTCCGCCAAGGCCACACCCTTGACCGGGCAGAGCTCAGGCGTAGTACTGCAGGTTGGCTTTTTTCTTTGCTTGAACCTCCAGGATTCCTTCCATGTAGTCCTCATGGGTGAGCTCTGTAGCTCCACGGCGGAGCGCAATCATCCCCTGTCCAACGAGATGGTGTTTAGAGAGGGCACATGAGCACTACCTCAGCTCAAAGGGGTTCCTCCGTGCTCGCTCTCACCTTCCCTCCCACCAGTGCTGGCTGCTGCAGAGGAACACTTACCGCTTCAACACACACGGCCTTGCACTGGGCCCCGTTGAAATCATCTGTGCAGCGAGCCAGCTCTTCATAGTTCACATCAGGGCTGACGGGAGCAGGAGGGGGGGAAAAAAAGACTGAGAACATGATAGAAAAAGCAGGGTACGGAGCTTCCTTAGAACCCCAGAGCAAGCCCTGGGCAAAAGGGAGCAGAGCCCTGAGGTACCATCAGGAGTGAGGAAGCCCCAACAGGCCATACCTCTTCCATACCTGACATTCATTTTGCGTGAATGGATCTGCATAATTCTGGCTCTGGCCTCCTCATTGGGCATCGGGAACTCGATCTTGCGATCTAATCGTCCAGAGCGGAGCAATGCTGGGTCCAAGATATCGACCCGGTTGGTTGCAGCAATCACCTAAAGCAGAAGCAGGGTCATCAGTCTGAGGCACCTGGAGGTCAGGCCTCTCCTCCCCAAAGATCCGCCAAGCTCCCTCCCTGGACATCACTGTTCTCCACCCCCTGCTGGAGCACCCTGCACCTCAGTAGCACTCTGCTAGATCCCAACCTTGACTTGCGTGTTGGGCTGGAAACCATCAAGTTGATTAAGCAGCTCCAGCATGGTCCTCTGCACCTCCCGATCACCAGCCTTCTCACTGTCAAACCTGGGGAGGAAACAAGGGTGACACCGTGAGTGTGAGCCTGACCACCCTGCCCCTATGTTTTTAATGACTTCAGGAGCCAGGTGACTGCAGTTCACACTCCTTGGCCAAAGTCTTCCACATTCCTCCTCCAATCTGCCTTGATGAGGACTGTGACAAGAGTAACTGTCAGAGCAGCTCAGTCTTGTTATGTCCTTAGAGCTGAACAAGGCCAACGCTGTCCAGGCCCAAGTAGACTGTGAGGTTGAACACCTCCACGTGCCTGATGCTGAGATCAGAACACAGTTCTGTACAGCAGGAGACCATCAGATAGAGCCCAGCCTCATGAACTTTGCTCATGAGCCCCAGGACTGTGGCAACTGCCATCTATCTGTGGTTGCTTTACACTCTGTTTCTGAACACGCCATGCTGCAAGGTGGGCTTCGCGCGCACACACAGGCGAAGGGGGCTGCTGGGCAGCTCCCAAGAGCTTTACAACGTGGCCTACACCTCACCTTTTGGTGCCAATGGCATCCAGTTCATCAATGAAGATGATGGAAGGAGCTTTTTCCTTGGCTAGAGCAAAAGCATCGCGTACCAGCTTAGCTCCATCACCAATAAACATCTGCACGAGCTGTGGACCGGCAAGCTTCAGGAAGGTGGCCTGGGAAGTGAAAGAGAATCCTATGCCTCGTTTCTCAACAGGGTCAGCTCCGAGTAGCACGAGAAGCCCTTAATGAAAACAAACCGGTGAACAGAGAAGACGAACCCAACCCATCACCCCGGTGTGCGTGTACGACTCCTCTCCCCTCAGAGGTGGTGGTAGTTTTTCAGGCAGTGTCCTACAGCAGCACGCACTTCCAAAGGTTCCTTTTACCTTCGTCTGGGCAGCGCACGCTCGAGCTAAAAGCGTCTTCCCTGTTCCTGGTGGCCCGTACATAAGGACTCCTTTGGGCGGCTGTATACCCAAGTTTTCAAACTTCTCCTTATGATTCATTGGCAGGACAATGGCCTCCACCAGCTACAGCAAAACAAAACATTCACGCATAAAGCCCTTCTCCTGCTCTGAGCTGAAGGTCCAAGACTAAACATAAATTAAACTAATAAATAAACAAACAAACTAACTAAATAAACTAACTAAATAAATAAACTAAACATAAAGCATCACCTCTTGGATTTGCTTATCCAGCCCCCCGATGTCGCTGTACTGCTCCGTGGGCCTCTCGTCCACCTCCATGGCTTTCACCCGCGAATCGTACTCAGTAGGCAGAGTCTCCAGGATCAAGTACGAGTCTTTGTTCACCCCCTGTGAACAAAGTCCTCTGCTTTGACCGCGCCCTTCAGACGGCAGTTCATCAGCACACCGTCAGAACTGATTCACTAGACCTCAAGGGCGCAGTAACACCCAGCCCTGACACCGGCATTCACCAGACCACCGCAGCTCGGCACGCTGAGCAAAGCCACAGCCAGCCTGGCACGGTCTGAGGAGGAGCGGCCCAGTTTACTTGGAGACTGGGTTAGAAAGCTTACCGGGTGACACCTGAACTTCCAGCACCCGACTGCTCGTACCAAGAGCACACACCCCGAAGTGCTTTTCTACACTGCAAGTATGACCGAACCCATGCTACCTTTTTATTAAAATTTTACACTTACATGGTCTTGGAGAAATCAGGACAGATTTGTCTCTTTTCCAAAGGGCAAGGCATACACAGTTTTCCGGCCAGCATCGTATCTAACAGCCACAACAGCATCACTCACCACTAGGTCTCCAGGCTTCAACTTCTCAGCATCAACCAACCCAATGACAGGCAGGAAATACGTCTGTAGAAATAAATCAAAGTAAGCAAAACCCGTCCGTACGAGGAGAGGGTCCTTCTGAGCACTCCTCATGCGCAGCTGGGTCTCACCTGGCGTGTAGAGGTCTTGATCACAGCACACTTGCCCTTTCTCTGGGAATCCAGGTCAATGTTGGCTCCGTCCTCCTCCTGGTCATTGGGGTCAACGTCCAGCAGCTGAAAACCACAGGGAGATTCCATGGCAGTGTAACCAGGCCAGTGGATGGCCCCAGGGCGAACGCTTCTAATTTACATGTGGCAGGACAGATAAAACCCTCCCCTCTACCATCAGCTGCAGAATCCTGGAACCATTAAAGCCCTCCTATAAAAATTAATTTCTTCCTTTCCTCATGAAGCAGCACAAAACAGTGCATAGGAAGACACCAAAAAGCTCAGAACAAAGCGGCAGCTGACGGCACCAGTTTCTGCTCCTGTCACAGGAGCTCACATTAAGTTCTAAAGTTTGAGTTTTAAAACACTAGTGCACACCAACCCACTTTTTAAAAAAACAATCTGAATTAGAAAACTATCTGCATATTTTTGGCCTGTCAGCAAAATTAGTGAATTACTAAAGGAATGTGATACAGTAACAGAGCCGCTGCTTTCTATTTGCTGTGGCTCGAGTTTTGGAAAGCACCTACCCAACATCACACACCCGAGGCCCTACCCCAAGCGTGGCTGCATCACCCGCTGACGCTGTGTCACGGATGGGCAAACAGCAGCCAGCACCTAAGGAATGACCTGGGCCAGAGGTGGGCGAGTGAGGAGCACTTGCAGGTCACAAACAAAGCCAGCAGAAAAACCTGAGAGTCCTGGCCCCAGGAGCAGCCGTAGCCTGGATACACCATGCCTCCGCTGACCGATGGCTTCTCCGCACTTCCCTCCCTCTGGAGATGCGCGCATGCTCCCCTCATCGCTGCGGATGCGCATCGCTCTCACCTCAATAACGTTAGAGACAAGGTACGGCAGTGTTTTGTTCACTTTGATCTTCTCACTGTTCTCTTTGATCTTGTCTTTCATGGCCTGAAGCTCATGGGTCACTCTCAGCACTTCGCTCTTCATGATCTGGAACAGTTCACAGAAGAAAGAGGTAGGAATGATACCAGAAGACTGAGGCAAAATAAAATTCATACGTTACTCTGGAAGTAGAATAGTTATAAAAACATAAGTCTAAGGAAAGAGCGGCATGAAGGGGAGCGTAATACAAACAGAGAAGCAGCCAGTAAATCAGCTGGGCATCAAGGCTGCCCAGTTCACGCCAGCCTCCAGCGAATCTATATCGCTAAGCAGTTTCTTCCCACCCAGGGTCGCCAGACAGCCTCACCAGCGCCTCAGCTGCCAGGGGTGCACCTCGCACCACAGGTGTCTGTACACACCCCTGCTCCAGTGCTGCGGCTGCCGGGGTTAGAGAGTCGCATGCTGGAACACTGAAGGGATGACACGTGACAGCAGAGGAGCAGCCAGCCAGAACGTCAACTGCAGGGAGCCCATAACTGCTCCCAAGTGATGGTGCTCTACCAGACAGGGGAGGCTGCTTACCCTACCCTGCCATTTAAAAACAAGACACGCGTCATCTGTGGTGTCTTTAAAGAGTAAGAAAGGACATCGGTAAGTCGGAGCTCCTTCCGGAGCCTGGAGCAGGAGGATGAAGTTGTTCTGTAGAATTTCTGAAATAGTTTATCTTAGTGTTGCTGACATCAGGCACTAGAGACAAATACTGAAGTTCTAAAAGTTCTTTTACGTGGAACAGGTCTATCTTGGACCAGGTCTACCCAGGCCTGTCCTATGTAACATCGCTGTGACGGCCTGGACAGGAGGAGAGAGAGCACACTGTCATCATGCTCACAGGTGACACCAAACCAGGGGGGACAATCTCTGTGCTCAGGGGCAGGGCTGCCACTCAGAGGGACCTCGAGAGACTGGAGGGCCAGGCCCAGAGAAACCTTACTAGATTCAAGAACAAATGCAAAGCCCCGCTCCTGGGAGGGAAGAGCACCTTGCGATGACAAAGGCTGGCAAACAGCTGGCTGGGGACCAGCTCTACGGAGAGACGTGGGGGTCTCCACGGATAAGAAACTGCACAGGAGG
>NW_010389039.1:0-661 GCF_000710305.1 Buceros rhinoceros silvestris | reverse complement strand
CAGGAATGCGCCCTGATGGCACGGGTGGCAAATGGCATCCCAGGCTGTACTCTGGCGAGTGTAGCCAGGAGATGGAGAGGTGATCAGCCCCCTTTACGCAAGACTTGTTGGACCCGATCTAGAGCACTCAGCCCAGTTTTGCACCAGACACACACACACACACCCCCCTCCCGCCCCCAACAAACACACTGGTAAACTGGATTGGGTTCAGCACAGGACCACCAAGATGGGCAGAGGCTGGAGCACAGGCCCTGCAAGCAGCAGCTGAGGGACGCGGGCTTGTCCATCTGCAGAAGAGAGCTACCGGCGAAGGTATCGGAACGGCAGTCCCAGACACTTCACAGCAGCGCGGGGTGGGGGACAGCGGAGGTTGACAGACAAAGGCTGCAACAAGTGAGGTTCCAGCTGTACGTAAAGCAAACCCTTATGCTCAGCACAGTCGAGCAGCGCACAGAGCGCCCGGAGAGGCTGCGCAACCCCTGTCTTTAGAGGCTCCCCAGAGTCAGCTGCTGGGTGAAGCCCCGAGCAGCCCCGGTTATGGCCCACCCTGCTGTGAGCAGCAGGATCGACTACAGATCTCCTCAAGTCCCTTCCAGCCTGAGTCTCACTATTATCCCGTCTGACCCGCGCCACAGAACAGGCCTGCCCGTGCCCGCGAGAG
>NW_010389038.1:22953-38593 GCF_000710305.1 Buceros rhinoceros silvestris | reverse complement strand
CCGGATGATGATTCTGTGATTCTGTTATTCTCTGTGATTCTCACTCATGCAAGTAGTTTCGCAATTGGTCCTGAACATGATTTTTCTAATTACAGCTCTTGTTTCTCCTGCACAGATTAAAAAATAAAAATTAGTCCTCTAGAGCTCTGAGCACCTTCTTACTCTATTTCTCTCTTCACAATCTAATACTTACCACTCCTTTTACACTCTTCTTTCATTGCTATCGAAACAGTACTGTAATGATAACTGGGCAGACATTTTTAGGGAGATTTAAAAGCCCTCTGTGTTGACATGAATCAATAAGGCACATTTTTCTTCTTCATATTTTTTTGAGGGGGAAGAGGTGAGGTCACCTGGTATTTTAATGCTTTTCATGCAAAGATACTTTAGAGGTTGACCAAGTAACTGATGCAACAAGTCATGTCAAAAAATAAAGTTATCATCCCCAACAGACATTTTAGTAAAGTTGGATTACAAGGCCCAAAGCAACCATAACTTCCAACTCAAACTGAGCTGTATACTATCATTTTGGACATGACTGGTTTTCCGCATGTATCATTCTGATTCCACAGCCTTTTTGAAGGCTATAAAAACTGGGAACCATATTTGCAGTCAATTTTTTTATTAGCTCTTTCTGCCTCCTTTTCATGGACTTGCGATAACAATTTTCACAAGTAGCTATTCATGAATGGAAATTTGAGAACAGCATTACTGCCTGAACTATTTGGAAGTGTCCTAACTCTGGAGGACAGTCAGCTACAGCCGGCATCAGAGAGGTGATTAGTATCAGCATCATGAAGAACAGAAAGAATGTGGAATTTTTTTTTTATCCTGCGAACAAACCTTATTACCATAATTTTTAAAGACAAGATTTTAAGCTCTTGAATGTAATTTTAGGCTAAGGGCTCTCAAGTTCATATCAAGATGTAAATTATGAAAGACTTGTCTTGCACATTACCATTTTTCAAAAGCTGTCTCCTTAAAGCTTTAAATTTTCATTAAAAGATCTAGTTTACATTACTTAACATGAAAATTGCACTATAATTAAGAAGCTGGGTCAAAAGATTACATAGTGTAACAGTTCCTTCAAACTCAAGAGAAGCAATCCAGGAAATGACATCTCCTCTGTCTAGGCCTCACAGATAAGACACTTCAACCAGGAAATATGTTATTAAAGTGATTTCACTGTTCACTTCCTCCTCCTGCTATTACAAAAGGCTGAGAAGCTAACAGGCCAAAAATAGCAGCTTTCAAACAAATGCACTGTTGGCAAAGACAGTTCTGCCCCCATCAAAAGCCTTTTGCTCACAGCAAACATGCTAAAATGTTCTCCACCAATTGTTTTCTAAGAGAAAAGTCCAAACTTGGTATTTTTGCAAAACCCTTCTACACCAGGAGAAGAGCTCCTGGCCACTCTGGCAGCAGCCGCCACCTCGAGTGATAACATGGAACCTAGCTTTCCCTGCAAGTGGCCTGCACTGTTACAGACCTGAAGGAACTGAAGAAAAAACAGGCAAGAAAAGTTCAGGAGATACAGGAACTAGATGTTTATGTTCTTCTCTGACGAAATGGGAAAGAAATAGGGGGAAATAATGGTAGTTTCCAAATAATGCAGTCAGTGTTGATTCCAGGCAATGTTACTGAAGGCTCCAGCAAATTAAACCACGCTCTGCTGATACAAATTTCTGAAATTAAAATAGCTATTTGAACCTGTCTAACATTGATACGTACATGTAAACTCTACAGGATGTCACAACAGCTTTGGCTACTTCAATTTATTCCTCGCTTTCATGATGAGAAAAAAGTCAAATTCAAGACCAAAAAGTAAGATGGCTGAACAGAAGAGCTATCCGTTGCTTCAGGAACAATGCATAATCCTGCAGTAATTGGAAAACTGTAAGAAGCCTGATCTAGTGAAAGATGTCCCCATCCACGGCAGAGGGGTTGGACTAGATGATCCTCCAAGGTCCCTTCCAAATCACACCCATGTGATTCTATGAAAACCTAACTAAACCATTACACGTAAGAAAACCAAAACACTATTCCTTTCCTCTTCCAAATCCTCAAATAAAATGTAAAATGTGCTGTAACAGACAGTAAGGATAGAAATGTTTCTCACTTCAGATGACATTTTTCTAACTTGACCCACATGCTTTTTAAGGCAGAACTTCCTAAATACATGCACACAGGAACTGACCATCTAATGACTCCACCAGGATTAATGCCCCACTACATTCTTTCATAAGCCAAATGGACCTTAAATAATTCTGGTCTTTCCTGAGCAGCTAATTCTTTCCAAATCTTAGAAGCTACCTTTGGATGCAAGATGAGCAGCTCAGTAAGAGCATACCACACAAAAAACAAATGAATGGTCACATGCAAGGTAAATACACCATTTTTCCCAAGCTTATCCTACTCAGTGATCATTAGTATATGTTGCAATTAATTTTTCTTTTACTTGAGCATGATTAGTATGTGAACAAATAATTCAGGGCATGATAATACATCTGACATTTACTGTTGAGAGATCTTGCTATTCTCTAAGTTCTTTAATAGCTCTATATTAAGTAACAGATTTACGTTTTACCAGTATTGAGTGCATACAGTTTAGAAACCCAGAAACAGCTGTTCTTCAAAAATAAGCATGTAAATACTTCACAATGCATTTTACTCACCATCTGATTTCTGTATATGAAGGTAAACAAATACTGAAATTATTTCAATAACTGAAATTATTTTAATGCTCTCTGCTATTGAATAAATGCAAATTCTTCTTCATCATGCAAGCAATACTCCTCAAGGACCGTCATCTCATGCTATATTCCTATACGCATTATTTTAATGGTTTGATACACTTTACCTTGCTATTCGTAAGGCACTGTGTCAAACTGTTCCATTGTAATGACAGGATAACAGACCAAAAACATCCTTTAATACTAACAAAAGTTTAATCACAAAATTGTAAGATGAAACAAGAACTTTAAGGAACACTATCGAACAGCAAAAGCATGTAAATAAAGATCAGAAAGGCAAAGGTGTATAAGAGTTGTAGTTTACAAGGGCCAAAACGAAATAATGGGAGGTATTTTATATAAGAATGTTTACAATGGAAGTCCATTAAGAGTTAAAAAAGGCTAAGATTGCACAGAAGGCTTAAGTTTTCCATACTTTCTTCATTTTTTAAATGTTACATATCTGGACACATTTACAAGAAATAAGAATGAGAAAACATCCTAACAAAAATCACTGTACATAAATGTGCCGAGGACAGGAAGATCAATTGAAGTTCACTTTAAAATACTTAAAAGAGAATGTCTTAATCAACTTTCTTTGACAGGAGGAAAGGTCAACAAAGGGAAAATCAAAGCACTACCGTGAAAAGGCGGAGGGCTTTCCAAACCACAAATCCAAATATTTGGAAGAGGGCATTAGGACAAGACATTAACCAGTTTGTAAACACCTAGAAGATTAACATGTAAGATCCATGGTTTAAGTTTTTTTGTTTCTTCTCAAAAATAAAAGTGTCACGTAACTGATTTCTGTAGAATGTATGATGTAATGAATAAAACAAAGCATCTTAATAGAGGAACAAAACACAAGACTCACCATTACCAACAGCAAAGTAAAAACACTACTGTACAGGAAATTGAGGAGAAAATGTCCAAAAGGGAATTATCAGGAGTTTGGTAATTATCAGGACTTGGAAAAGTGTGTCAAAAAGAAGCTCCCCTGGGTTTGTCCTGTTCCAGTTCTACAGAGTATTTTCATCACCACAGTAAAGGAACAGAATATAAAACTTATTAGGTACAAATAAAAATCTGCAAATGATACCAGGCTCAGAGTTCCTAACATGCTTTTCAGTGCCTTTAAAGTTATCTCAAAGTTAAGGAAAAAATCTGAAAAAAAAAAAAAAAAAAGCAATCGGATCCTACTGAAAGGATAAGCTCAAAAAGAGGGGAAAAATTCCCACCAGCATATGCTTTTGAACGATATTAAATGCACAGAACATGAAAATGGGAATAATGAGTAAACAGGAAGATAGTAGACTAGAAGTCTAATCTAGGATGCATGAACAGGAGGTGCATTGTATAAGACCTCACAGAGAACTAAGGTTCTTTTCTAAATAAACATCAGAAATAATTTGCTGATATTGTTATAACCTAAAGCAGAACACTGTAAATTCCTATACAGAGGGGACTGCAAAAGGCAAGCTGGAAGAAACTAGAGGGAAGTTAACAAGCGCAGGCAAGCAATAAGCAACTTGTACTAGGGAAGACATCAAGACCTGAGTCTTTAGTCTGAAGAAAGGGTAACTTAAGAGGTCACAGGACAATTTCTTTTAGAACATAAAAAGCTATTACAAACAATGATGATGATGGACATTTCCTCATATCTCCAGAAACAGCATAAAAAATTAAAAAGTTGAAAATTAAGTAAAAATTAAAGTAAAAATTAAGAAGTTGAATTAAGAGTGAAGATTTACATTACAAATTAGGAAAAAAATTCTAAATAGCAGCAGTAAGAACTGATGCAATATATGAGGCTGAGAAATCACCTTCACAAGCGATCCACAAGTTAGAGAAATATTTATTGCAGTAGATCCAGCTGTGGATCCTAACTCTGTGAAGATGACTTTACTAGTGAACTCTAAATTTCCTTGCAAGCCTACCTGGAAACTCTTCGTGAGTTGAATGAACGCACAAAAGCAGTAAATTTAGCCAAAGAGAGAGGAATGAGAAAGAGGAGCAAGCCAGCAGCTGTGAAAATACAAACACTCACTCTATAATATCCACTTTAAAAAATCCAATGTATCAACACGTACAAACCCATTCCAAAAATGCACATCCCCTCCTCCAGCTCAGTTGTTATTTTCTGCTTAAGCCTTAATAAAATGAAACTGGTCTTGCACGTCTTGCTGGTTATCACCAAAGCCATGGAATATGCAGTAGTTCAGCATAATTTGCTTTCATCTGAAGTCGCTGTATATTTTTATGTTCTTTAGCTACCTTTGATTTTAAAATTCGTATTGCTTTCAAAAAACTAATGTGCACCGAAGCCCAGAATTGCAAACCTGTTAAAATAACGCTAGAGATAATTTCCTATTCACTGGAATCCTCTGAGGCCTTTATTAGCAAGCTTAGCTCCTTAACACAAGAGCAAACGCACTCTGGTAATTCTGACTGTTATTCTCCTGCAGCAAGTCATTAATTCAACAGTTCAGATGAAGACTTCCCAAGCAATCAAGCAGAACAGTACAGGAACTAGAACTGCAAAAACCAAACACACACATGCCTGGAAGTATTTCTCTGACACTCCGAGAAAGTAGAATTACCTGCTGTCATAAAAATCCAAATGCAAGAGACAGCTTCTTATTCATTTCTCTTTTCCTAACCAGGGCTTTCTAAGACTACAGCTGAAGGAAATCAGAAGTTAACACCAGAAACACAAATAAAAGGTCAGGGAGCACATCTGTGGTTGAGGTAGGAGACAGCTGTACAGTCGATTCCTAAAATCATGTTTTGACCACAAGGCCATCCTTGTTTCGTATTAAATAAGAGTCTTGCTTCTCCATCATGAACATTATTCTATTCATCTTTCCGTACTCTCAGGTGGTTCAGTCTGTGAAGTTAGTTTCAGCAACTAGCCCTTACATGTTACAGCATCATTTATCCCTCTATTCCACTGTAAGCTTATTTTTGGATAAATATATTTCTTATATATTCTTTTATATAATGCAGATGCTTGAATTATGTTGTATATTTTTACTAATCTATTTAGCAGTCTTGGATAACTAAGATACAAGAACATCATCTAATCACTAAAAAGGGATACTTATTAGCATAACTAATAAAAATCGTAACAGTCAGTTTTACAGTAACTGGAATTGCAAACAACAAGGCATGAAAGGAAAACGAAGATATCATCTAGCATCCTCCTTCCCTAAAGGTGTGATTGACTACAATAATAGGAGGACTTGGGTTTTTTCTAATCACTGATTCAGAGCAAACTATCACAAAATTTCCCAGCAACTCTTAAAAATCACTCTTCAGAACATTTCTTCTAACCTAGTAAATAATAGCCTGCCTAACTTCATATCTGATGTCACCAGCATATTCTAATAAGCTCCACTGCATACTTCTTAAAATGCAAGTGCTGTACTCCACCGCAATTCCATGAGCCAGTTTTCCAGTTGAAGTGATGAATAAAACTGAAGCAATCAAAATCACATCTAACTTTGGAGTACAGAATTTGAATGCAGTCTGGAGAAACGCATAGCAGTTATTGCCGCAGATGGAGTTTTCACAATTACAAATGTCAAGACTGATCCACCAGGTATCAGGATGTGCTGATCCATAAGGTAGCAGAAAAAGGCACTGTTGGAATACCTCAAGTCAAATAGAAACAATCAAAACAGAGAGTAGTCCTACCATTTAGCTGCTGTTCACATATTAACGCATGGACCTGTTTCGTGGACAACCTACAGAAAAGTTAATAGCTGTAAAAATGATTGCTGGAAGAAAGGGAGCTTGCAGGTAAGAGACAGCAGGAAAGATTAAAGAGACATGGAAAAACACAAAAGAGGTGAAAATTGATTTTAAATAGCGATGAGTCAAAAGACCTTGTTCAACCTTAAACTACTCTTGAACTACGGGCTAGTAACACGGACAAAACAATTATTTAAAGACTCTCTTTGCATGAGTAGCTAGTTAACGACATTGAAGGAAAATATATGGAATTTAAAACAGAATGAATATGCGTATCCATTTATACAAACCACCAATATCTAAAATAAATGAGGCCAAAGAATATAAGCACCAGGAAAACACATTTTTGTTTTTGCAATAATACATATGCATTACTGACTGGTAAGATTATTTTTTTAATTTACAAAAAGTTAAGCAGCTCTAAAACTTGGCTTTTTCACAGAAATGGATTTGATAATATAGGAAAAATTTTTTTAATTATTTTAATCAATTAACTATACAGCATTTTCTTGAAATATGACTGCCTTAGTTTTAAGTCTAACTGACATTCTTGAAAGTAGAATATCTGTTCACAATCTTAGTGTAATACAGATCTTCTCTGTTATTAACAAAAAGGGCATACAACTTGAAAAATCATTTTCATGGAATCTGTTTGAAGAAATGCTTTTGAGGCAATTTTTTTAGTAGAACAGTGTGTTCACATAGTATAATTCCCATTTCATACATAATATCAGATTCATCTGGATTTTCAAATAAACACACTGCAATACACAGTCCAACATGCATCCTAGAAGCAAACTTCACTGATCACCCTATACTGCAGTCAAATTCACTATTCCATCTCTCATACAGGTAATGCATGTTTCCACAAAATAGGCCTACATATATGTTTTAAAATATTAATACTAAAAACATTTAAATATGTAAAATAATAGAAATAACGCTTCATTTCCAATTAATCTGCCATGACTACTAATGCAGCATTCTAGGTTTTAAAACAGAACAAGAACTGTTCTGGATGTTTTCCGCTGAAAGTCAGTACATGTGCTTCTAGGGGGCTGACTGGAGTAATGATTCCATCATATACAAAATCCAAAATGATGAGCTGTTACCAAAGAATTTAAGTTTTCTCACCAACTTCAGTAATAAAAAGATATTTAAGTGGTCACTAGCCTCTGCCTCTAGGACCAGAAAGGAACATCCTTGATTTCCTGACAAGTCCAACTATAACATTTGATCTCCCGTGTTTTTCTCTGGAATAAAAAGAATAAGATTGTCTTTGTCATCTGAAGTAATGTGAAGAAACTTCCTATTCTGAAATACTTGTCAAAAAAAAAAAAAAAAAAGAGAGAAAAAATGGGGAAAAACCCAACCCCTCCATACCTAGCAGACCCACATAACTGGCTGTCCTGTATAAAGACACCATATTCACATTTCAGACAGGCATTAAGCACCTGCTTTGAGTACAGGTTGAACCTAGATGATCTCCTGAAGTCTTCAAAGCTTAATTATTCTGAGATGCTACAATTACCTTTGATCTGTCAGCACCATTAAAATCAGTTTTTGTGTCTGTGAGTCCAAAAACTTCTGGCCTAGCAAAAATTAAAGGTGTCCTTAAATAAGGAATTTCTTTACTGTAAACAAGTATGAAGTAAAGCAGTAGTAAAGAAGTGTGGAACTTCCTCTCTGCATATTCTGAGAGTTCACAAAGCCTGAGGAAGCAAGTGCCTATTGCATTCTGCCACTGTAACTACCTGTTTTTCAACAACCTAAGCAACAAGTTTGTTCTACAAACAGATCTGTATGAATTAACTATTTCACCTACAAGATCAGTCAGGACTTTAACACTGCAAACCACTGCTCCCAAAAGCTATGGGGAGGCTTTGTTAAGATTTTTGGCCTTCTTTCTTAGAGGTGGAGGTGATGCAAAGGGCCACAGAAGAACACAGAAGATTTCTTCTGAAGGATTTTTCAACTACTTGATCAATATACTATTTTGGTCATGGAAGAACTGTTACTTGTTTAGTCACTAAAATCCACTTAAGATTTAAAAGACAAACGTAGTGCAGAATCTTGTTTTAGAAGTTGCTAGCAAAATTCATTACAAAACTTAACATTTCTGCCACAGTTGACCATGAACCAGGGCAAACAACAGCTCTTGACTTTTGATGTGTTTATCTAGCCGTAACTTCCCATCAGTGGGTGGTGGTATACCCTCTGCTTTATAAATCAATTTGCAAAAATTTGTAATGCTAACTGCAAGTTACATCAGAGGGAACTGTATTTAAAAATAAGCTACGTGTTATGTAATACTAGACACCCTAGAAAAAACCCCCAACTACTGCACCTTGAACAGACATCCTGGCATAAAAGAGCAGCTGTTTCTCTTACACTGGAAAGCATTTAGAACTACACCGCCCCTAGATAACCAGAATATACATACATACATGTACATCCTTCTCACACAAAGACAGATTCAGATCCTGGCAATGAAAGGGTATGAAGGGCAGGAAGAAAAGCTTCTATGAATAATCAGCAGCAAAACGTGGGCACACTTTCTCAGTGGGGTGGGAGAACCTAGGGACAGAAGACGAGAACTCAATCCCTTTTTTGCTGCTCTCCCCTGGGACATACACAGCTCCACTCCATGGACCCTGACAAGATCCATCTGAGAGGGGTGAAGGAGCCAGTGAAGACCATTACCATCCTGCTCTCCTCCTACTCTGAAAGGTCACAGTACCTGGGGGAGGTTCCTCTTAACCGGAAAAGGGCAAGCCCATCTTCAACAAGGGAAACAAGGAGGAGCTGCAGAACAACAGGTCAGAATCTTCAGGTCCCTGGACACCATTTCCAAATACACGAAGAGTAAGGTAACTGAATAAACTGATCACAAGCAAACTGTGCCTAATCAACCTGATTGTCTTCTATAATGAGATGACTGTTTCAATGTCCAGTAAATGAGCAGTGTGTGTTTCTTATCTGGACTCCAGCAATGTATTCAACATGGTAGGCCAATCAAAGGATCATCATGACCAGCAGTATCAAGTCCAGTTTGGCAGCTGGTGACCACTGGCATTTCTCAGGTACTGGTAATGGGGCTAATATTGTTTAATACTGTCCCGGTTTGGGCTAAACTTCCTGGTTTGGGCTGAAACTTCCTTGTCCCTCAACCCTTAACAAATATTTTTACAAATGACTCCAAAGCTAGGACACAGTGTACCTTTAGCAACTTTATGGATAACAAGAAGTGGGGCTGATACACTGGAGGGCAGAACTGCTATTCAGAGGGATCTGAGAAAGCTGGCAAAATGGGCTTAGGAGCCTCATGCAGTTCAAAAGACAAATGCAGACTCCCACATATGGAATAGAACACATTCCACACACCAGGAAAGGGTGGCATTTGCTGGCTAGACAATGGCTTTGAAGAAAAGGATCTGAGGGTCCTGGTGAACAAGCTGGCCAGGAGTCAGCAGTAGGCCCTGTCACTGAGGGGTATGACAAGAGGCAATAGACACAAGTCAAAACTGGCTATACAGAAACATTTTTTCTACCATGGTCAAATGTTGGAACAAGTTGCCCAGAGAAGATGTGACACCTCTGTATTTGGAGATTTTATAAACTTAATGCTAAAATATCATCTAATCTAGTGGCCTGAACCCAGTGGCCAGAAGACCTCTAAAGGTCCCCTGCATCCTGTGATGGGTATTTCTATTCAATTCTGAAAATAGCTTCAAACAGAGCTCAATTACTGACATGTAAATCTCCAGAAATACCACAAATTATTTGGCTAGACACCGCTGTTAGAAGAGCTGACAGGATATTTTGTGAAACAGTATTTCATCGTGAATTGCACTACCACAGTATCATCGATCACAGACCCAGGCCTGTCTGTGGAAGATCACGACTTTGTTTTGTTTTGTACTGCTGCCAAAACGAAGATAAGAGATGCTTGATAGATAAGCACAAACTGAAATAAGCAGAGACAACATCAGACAGTATCACAGGCAATCAACTGCATATGTGGTGACTCAGACCCACTGGCTAGCTGGATCCCCATTAATGGAAGGCAAACGAAGCAAGTAGGCAAGAGACTCAAAAGAGAAGGAAGAAGGTTTGTTTACATCACAGAGTTAAGCTAGAACTTACTGCCACGGGGTGTTTCTGCTGTCAAGAAGCGTACATTGGACTGAAGGTTATTGGATTCAAGGGAGAAAACCATCAAGAGCTATGAGACAGAAAAACACCACAAACACCTCAGAGAGTCCCTGAGCTGCCCCATCTCCGCAGGCTGAGAATGTAACGGAATACAGAAGAGACCTCCTGCACGCCACCCCAGGCACTTCTGAGCTATTAGCTACTGCTCGAAACAGGGCGAGACAAACTCATGATTCAATTTAGTGATCCACTTTCATGTTATTACTTTGGGCAACTGTCTTTTTATTCCTACACAAGCTGGTTCAATCCCTACAAGCAACTACACAGAAATAAGACGGAGACTTTCAGCCTCCGTGTTACATGTTCTGGACAAAACAGGACATCAGGTGTCAAACTCAAAAATACACTCAGAAAACGATCAGAGTTTCAACAACAGAGACCAAGATAAACCATTCTGAAAGCAGCAGTATGTAGTATCTTGTCTCAAACATGAGAAAATGGAGGCTGGGTTCAAATGCCAGCTCTGGCAACAGCCAGACCAAGTGTCACTGCTATAAAGCAGGCTATGAGCTTGCAGAAAACATTTGAAAGGACTTAGTATCAGCCCTATGTGGAAACAAACAATTTTTATAGTCTTAGCAATACATGGAATAAGAAAATTATCTACCACCTAGTGATATATTAAAGTAATATTGCACTTATTTTAAGCTAACTTGTAAATCTTGGGAGTAGCATTACAACTACATACACATACAGCTGTGTTAAGATGGAAAATTTTCAAAACTGATACAATAAAATAAAGGTTGAGTGCCCAACCTTACTTCACTTTTCTTTCCATGTCATGATACTTCCAGCATGGAACGCACAGCTGTGCTACTGCTTTGTGTCTTCTTTCCCAGATGCACCTTCAGCTCTCACGCAGTGAAAACAAACCCAACACAGCTAAGTGTATAAAATGTCTCTTTGGTAGTTAAAAAAAAAACATTTCAGGTACATTCACTGTTCTAGGAACTTGATTTTCATTACTGCACAGACAATGCAAAAACCACGCACGCTGCAGTTTCTGAAATGCCATGACTGATTATCAATTTTACAGCTGGTTAAACCTCATTCTAGTTTAAAAAGGCTATTTGTTGTGGTAATACTCTAGATGGTAACTCTGAAATAAAGTGGGACATTTGGTTTGGCATTTGCATAATGAGTGCCCAGAACATTCTTCTTCCCAATGTTCCAGCTGTAGGTGCAAATCAAACAGTTGGGTGTGCTTATGTATACAAGATCTTTTTGTTTGCATTTCTGAAAAGGAAGCACATCAAATTAGCAAAGGAAACTGTTGTCTTTTTCCAAGAGATTTAAAATTATAATGCATTCTTAGTTTTTTCCTGCTAAGAGTAGCAATAAGATGTAGCAATATTTTAAATACGAGATTTATCTTTAAAGAGAACTCGAGCATCTTACTTTTTTAAAGACAGAATGGCGGTTAGTTGCACAATTTCACCAACCTAAGAGTCCAATTCAAACGAAGACTTTCTCTCTACTCACAAGAAGTACTGTGAAATTGTTTCGAACTTAGAAGTACTACAGTAAATATATTTTCTTCACAGCAAAGATGATGTTCCTGAGCTATTGTACACTAGCTCTTCATGATTACAGATGAAGTAAAATTAAAGGTTTTTTTTGTACATATGCACACTCATCCTTCTAGCCAGGAGAACTATAACGTGTTTTCCAGAAGGACATACACTTTTTCAACCTTTCAAGAAAAAAAATCCCATTCAAAAATCACTACATTTGAAGTCAACATGCAGCTTTTACTTCTTTTACTCTTTAGCAGAGTTCCTGGTCCCTTCACTTCCAGTACACAAATCAGGAAGATAAAGGTGTGCAGGCAAGAGATAAAAAGGGTCCCTGTTATACTTTCAACTCACAAGAAAACTAATGCACAAACCCAACGTTATGAAAAATCAGTGTGATGATTTTAATCACTTACAACAAACCTCCAATAAGCCACAACGCACTTATTCCTAAATTTTGGTATGACCCTGTACTACACACTATGTAATTGTATATTTAAGCCATCTCTTCACTCAGAATGCCAGCACTCTCAGTGGAAATACTTTAGTTAGATTCCAAAATAGAACTCTGAGAACCAGTAATCCTTTATGCTGACGCATTTATCTGAAAATATAACTTCAGTTCTTCGAAAGCATATACCTAACCTCACTACGTGCTCAAATCACCCATGTTTAAGCATACTTTTTAGAAACACTGAATTACAGTTATTCTTACCACAATAACAACTATTTGTGAAACTTCACTCGTGCAACTAATCCCTACCACTTTGTCTGATCCTACACCAACTTAAAAACAACTGCACAATAAACCCACCATGGAGCACCTGTGTTTGGAAAGCACCTATAACTCTATTTGCCTAATAGCAGCAACATAAAAAACTTTCCACAAAGGACAGGTGAAGAAGTGTGAAAGAGGCTAAGAAATACTTAGTCATCAAATTAGGAGATATTTAAGAGTTGAAACATTAACCATCACAAATACTGATGAAAGTTTGGTTTGAAAACTAGATTCCATTTATTCATGTAAAGGATTTGCAAGAATGAAAGTCCACAGACAGGTTTCTACAG
This sequence comes from Buceros rhinoceros silvestris, assembly GCF_000710305.1. Classification (NCBI taxonomy): domain Eukaryota; kingdom Metazoa; phylum Chordata; class Aves; order Bucerotiformes; family Bucerotidae; genus Buceros; species Buceros rhinoceros. Next base: position 25,311 of record NW_010389038.1, on the reverse strand, counting down.
TAAATCACAGTATTGAAAATCCAGGTTTATAGTAAAATGACCAAAAAAACAGGCCAGAATTTTAGAAGACATAATGCAGACAAGAAAGGTGGTCAACAGTTAAAAAGATGAAAGCATAGAAAAGCATTACACAGGGAAATGCCACAGATCATTCCAAAGACATATTCAAAGGAATTCCAAATATTGTTATCACTCAGACTTGGGCAAAAGAAAGAGAGGACCAGAAAAAATAAAGGCCTTTTCAACTGGAATTGTTTATAAAATTGTATTTATATAATTGTGAGACTGTATTATAAAATACGGTATAAAAACATGTTGTACAAAATTTTGTATTAAAATATTAAAATTGTATATTGTTTATGTAACTGTACTCTAAAACAATGTTTCTGCATTGTCTTTAAATTCCATTAGCTACTAAACTGTATGACAAATTAGATATTAGGTTTTTTTAAATGTCAGCAATTTAATTAAACGTAAATTTAACTCCCTACCACTGAACAATACTGTGGGAAAAACTGAAGCTGCTTATTTCAAAAGCAAGCTTTCCTATAAAATTTTAAAATACTATTAACAAAACTAATGTTAGAATTCCAGAACTAGTTCTAGAATTATTTACAATTTTTCTTCCAAAATTTCTTTACTAAAACGACCATGTAATTTTTTTTTTGCAGCTACTCCTACATACATATTACAAAAATAGCACACCAATAAAGCATTATAAATTGACAATCAGATTTTATAATCTCTTATCTGAGTCTTTCCCAGTTCCACCTAGGCAAAATTACATGTGCCTTAATGTTGCTTACTGAGCCAGTAAGACACCATTTCTTTCAGGTCAATTTGTCAGTATATATACATCACATAGTATATTATTTATTATTTGTAAATGGTTTCCAGGATCCCCCCACATTACATCCACAGGAATAATTTGGGGATAAGTAATCTAGAAATGGAAGTTGGTTGTTTTGCAGTGTCAGGTTAACAGCTGGACTCAATGGAGTCTTTTCCAACCTAAATGATTCTATGATAAGCAATCCAGCAGGCTTACAAAGCAAGAGTGGGGAGAGCAGCACCTCAGACACGAGGGAACAGACAGGATGCCTTTCAGGTCGACAGCACAGGCTGCACAGGGTACAGGTCAAATAAAAAACCCCCAACTTTAAAAGCCCTATCTTCTGCCAAGAAGACAGCCCTGATCTCAGAATCAGAAGTGTGCTGAGTGCCCAGAAAAAGGTACTTTACAGCAAGCCTATGCAGCCTTCCCCAGTGAAAATACCCAAAGCAGTCACTCAGTCCCCTTGCAGAGCAATACCAGCAGTGAAGATGATGCTCAGAGTCCAGCACAGCCTTACCCCTGCACTGCAGATGAAGGGGATGATCTCAACAGCTGTTACTTGCACTTCCCATTGTAACTTGAAACGCGGGCAGACTTCTAGACGGAGACTTCTGCCTGGCGCAGGTGCACAACCACACCAGATTACTGAGCACTTCCTTTCTCCTCCCTCTTACTAATTTTCACTCTACCAATGCCACTGCATACCTCATCCATGCTGCAAACTCACTCAGGTAAGCAACTAACTCCCTTCTTTGGGAAATAGGATCAGTTTAACCAAAAGTTTGCATTTCTACCTCTTCATTAGAAAAAAACTGCAGGAAAATGTACACTGTGAATGCGAGGCAAATGGCCTCAAGATCAAAGGTAAGTTTATGAGGTACCATAAATTAAAATAAAGTAAATGATTACCACTATCATCCATTAGCGAGGGAAAAAACCTACCTATGCAGTGAAAGCAACTAGAGCATTTTAGTAGCATCATTTTCTGTTGTATCACCTGCTTATCCCCACTTTGGACCGAGTTTCTACAGCTCAGAAGTTACTCAACACTTAGAAACCTTGTACTTATTTGAAGTGTCCCTTGTCTACAGTTATATAAATACGTTTGTTAAAAGTGCTAAGTGCTAAGATAGTAAGAGTACTTTAAATAAACCAGGAAAGCATAGTATCTTTTTACGAAGTATCTTTTGAAGTAGTAAAACCCGTAACTTATTTTGAACTTGGGAAATACCTTCATGGACCACCATAATTCAGAACCGTGCACGAAAGTTGACACTATACTCCACCTGCTGATTGAAATTTTACAGATGGTTATTTGGCTTTAGTAAAACTCTAACTACCTGAAACAAATATGCAAAATATACTCTATCCAAATACATGCTTAAAAGGGATCTATCGCTTTACCCTCACCAAGCACACTTGGCAAAACCAACTGCCACTCCATGCCCACCAGCCGAGGCTATGCAGAAGCACATCTCCCGGCAGCTGCACCCTCTTCCCTGCAGCCATGGGGGCTGTGCATT
>NW_010389038.1:20887-22843 GCF_000710305.1 Buceros rhinoceros silvestris | reverse complement strand
GGATAGGGAAGGTGGCCAGAGACAAGGGACAGCCACTCTGGTCCTGTTACTGCACGCTGAAAGGTGCGGTCAGGAGCATGGTCTTTACATCCTTTCACGCATTCAGGAGTAAGAACCACAATTCCCCTCCTGTGCCAAGAAGCCTTCAGAGCTGCTTCCCCACCAGAATTTGCCAGCTCTTCCCCTCTACCTCATGGCAACATCTGCCTGTTCGAGGACTGCAAAAGGGAACAACAACAACAACAAAAAAAAATATCCCCAAGCCCACAACAAGCATTTCAAAATCAGCAGACTGTCCTTCAGCTACACATGAAAGCCAACACTGCCCTTAGAGCAGAAGCCTTATCTTTATTTCTAACACAGAACACTACTCTAGTCGAACAAGCATGATCCTTCTTTACCAAAATGCAGTTTACCATAAACCAAGATTGTTTGCTAGGATGTGCTGGTTTGCGTATCGATTTTACATTTAGTAAAATCAAAAATTAATGAAGATATAAACTCACTCCCTTTGCCATGGAGAAATATTTTAAATATGAAACCTCTTATTAGCTCAACTTTAGATTTTTTTTGTATTACAAGAAGTGCTAGAAAAAAAATCTACTCTGGGAAAATTAGCAGCAAGTAGAAATCATACTAAGAAGATATTTCCGCTCATCTCCCAAGTTCTGAAGCTACCTACAAATTTGCAATCCAATCTTACTTTATCATAGTATGGAAACCTGCACCCATGCTTTGCTAGATATTAATTTCTACCCTTCAGTTGCTGCAATTAAAACTGTATGTGCAAAGTTAACAGTATGACGTTTCCATCTTTTAAAATGTTTAGGAAATTATAATCATACTTCGCTTCATTGTAAAATTTCTCCACTAGAAGAAATAGTTGAAAAAAGGTAGAATAGGGCACCCGCCCTCCCTTATGAACAGCTGCTCAAATACTAGCCTCTAGTAAATACTTGATTAGATGGGAAAATTATTTAATTTCCAGATCAGCCTCAAATTTAAGAAGGTGCTATATAACACATTGCCATCTACATGAGCTACTGTATGAATGTTTGTGTGAAATGGGGAATTTTTAACAATATTACAGTGACTTGTAATTTATCCAAACTATGCATATGGCAAAACTCACAGTGTGATATACATTTGTTAAACTCTGACATTCACAATAGAAAAAAGTGAAGCTACACTCAAGTGTAGTTGTGACAATGTAAATCAGAATGCCCTATGCAAACTCGCTTTCTGACAGACTACATAATTATGGCTACTAATTAATATACACTACTGTAATTAAATGTATTCTTCCAGCTAGCCATGATCTTCATAAACCAACTCCTTCCTCTTAAGTTTTCTCACCGATAAAGAGTTCACAAGCATTCTCACAAGGAAGCATTCAGAGGCCTTCAACAACTCCTCCAAAAGCCCGTCCCAGCTGCACAACCTTCCTGCTGGCCCCTCATGTCGTACTAAAAGATCTAGGTCCTTTGCTGGGCAGAAATGGGCTGAATGCACATTTTTAAGTAAGATAGAAGCATAAAGATCAATGGAAATTTATGTTGTTATTTTCTGGGCAACTCAGAGGAACATGAAGTACTCTTCCCGTAAACGCAGAGGTAAGCTATTCTGTGCAGCAGGCATGAAAATGAGCTGTGTGTTCTTGGAACTTCCACTTGCAAACCAAGTTGAAGCAGCTCTTTATGCTACAGACGTAAGGAGGAAAAGCTAAAAGTTTCACACTGCTTTGCACTGCAATAAGGCACTTCCATCAATATTTACTTTATTTCTACTGAAGTCTTTATTCCTACTGAAGGAATAATCTTACTTTAATATTTAAGGCTTTTTAAAAAGAGGTGCTTTAACTGTGTCAGTAACGCGATGTCAGAAGTAGTTATTTAACAGAGACATGTTCTTGTGTTCCTCTTGTCCTGTTTTTTTCTTCTTGGTGTTTCTTTCCCT
>NW_010389038.1:0-20797 GCF_000710305.1 Buceros rhinoceros silvestris | reverse complement strand
TTTCCCTACTACAGCTCCATCTCAGCCTGATTACCAGACAAAATTCCATTCTCTCCGAAATGGATCTTGCATTATTGCCGTAATTTGTCATCAACTGATCTTATGAAATGTTTGACCACAGTCGTATGTCTCCTTCAGAGTTGCAATGTCTTACTCTGCCAGGACATTTACAGATTTTTAAACTCATCTTATTTACACAGTCCAAATTGCCATGTCATTTTTTCCTATAACTATTTCTTCACTACATGAGAAGAGGTCTGCTGTATTAACAATGCATGCTGCTCTTCTCACCAGATCATGCAGTAAAAGACATTTTCAAACCTTCAAATTGAAAAGATCATTAACTTTGGAAGATTGGACAATTTTTTACAGAAGTCAGTAATGTTCAGAATTCTCTTTACATTAGAACAGTTCAGCTGTTCTTCTTTCCCTTAGATGCACACACAGACTTGTGGAGGACACCAGAAGTTTCTCCTTGAAGTCAGTACCTTCTCTGGATTGCTCTCTGAAGGCTTTTCAATTTTTAGACTACTCAATAGCAAAAAAACCAACAGTCAAGCCTACTTTACAGCTAAACACCTATGGCACTTCACCAACTTCACCAAAGCAGACAAATTCTAAATAACTACTGTTAATAACCATTTAGAAAGAGGTTCTGGAGGTCTGTTGTGTGGAATGATACTATCTCAGTATTTTCTGTGGAAGTATTACATTTACCACACAATTTTATTAAGTTGTAGCTTTATTATAAGCATTTAACTTCCACATGTTTCAAAGGGAAATTTTGAGTGAGCAAGATTACATGGTGAAATTCAACAGAAGTAACCAATGTAACTGAAAAATGCTGTCGATAAATTAGCAGATGTTTGATAGAAGCAATATTTAAGAGCACTTCAAAAGCTCAACTGGGGAGCAAAAGGTGGTCTAGCCTGGCACCATGTCCTAAGGAGGTGCACATGACTGCATAAACCATTGGAGTTTTAGAACACCAGCATCGATGCAGCGCTGGGTGGCCATATGAATTTGCAGCTTTGCATTCGTAGTATTTATTTTCCATAATTTCTTGGAATGCAGTTCATAGCTTAACACAGAAGTCTTCACAATTTTTAACTTTTAGCTGTGTTATCATTTCACCTCTTTAACAAGATACAGCTTTCAGCCAATTAAGCCTTCCATTAAAAAGATTACGTAAATGAGAACATTTATAACAAGCTCTCCCCTCTTACATATTCTTTTCCCATCATGACATTAACAATAACGCACTTAGGAGATTCATAAATAAAATCTATGCGCTCTATTCCTCCTACATCGCCTACCTCCAGGTCTCAATGTCTCAAAATATCTGGCTTATACAAAACAAACTGTAACAGATATTGCACACATTAACTATACAAAATGCAAGTCTTAAAAACTAAAGTTAATAAATTTGAAACTTACGTCCAACATATTATAGTTGATTAAAATATTTTAAATAGGATTGTATTAAACATAAAATGAGAGAAAGCCTAAAAGCTGTATTAAGTGACACTTGGTATTTGCTCTATCTTTTAACAAAGCCTGAAGGACTTCCACAAACAACAAATATGCACATCTTGAAATTGTAAAATACGTTGGTAGTTGCTTTAATTCACTGAGGAAAACTGATCAAAAGTAGTTCTTTGGGAGGCGTTCCAAGATGAAACTTAGGGAACAGCTTGTACTCTTCATTAAGACTGACCAATTCTGATAATTTTTATATAAAGTAATTATCATTATATGGTATTCTAATACACATACTGTATCAAGGACACGTGTAAAAGAATCCTTTGAAGCTTGTTTTTTTCCCTTGCTCCAAACTGTAGAAAACAGCCATTACATTTTTGACACTATCAAGAATCATTTGAATAGAAACTGCAGAGCAATTGGAAGCTCAAGCCTATGCTTGAACCTATTTCACTACACTTAAGTGAAATGCAGATGTCTCCAGCACTTACTCTACCTGACTCTTTTCAAAACAAACTTCGAAAGCAGGCTAGCTTTATCATTTGCTTCCCAAGCTGCATATGTTGCAGGCACCTAACAATAAGTAAATCAATTATAGCAGCCCAACAGTAATTTTCAGGGATGAAGCTTAACTGGTCAAGCAGCATACATCTGCATACAGCAATGATCTATTCAAGGTCTGAGGATGAAGTTCCAGGACAGTGTAAACCCATCCCCTAAACAAAAATCCTCACCCCTCCTGTGACTCAGCAGCGATGCCTTTCTCATCCTGAGCAAGCCAGTTTAGGGAGCTAAACTGAACAGTCTTTTGCAGGTTTCAGTTTGGGCCATTTAGCTCCTTAAGCCTGCTCACTGTTCAGATAAGTAAAACAATCAGCGGAAAAGCAGCAGAAAGAATATAGCAACCAAGACACATCAGTCAGATGCACGGGGAATTACTCCTGAGAAAGTGTCATTTCATTCAGACCTGAAAAAAATGAGGGGGGTGAGGGAGGGGAAAACACCACACAAAACTGAAAAGAACTTTTTTCTTTTATTCTACCAGTGTTACTTCAATTGAAAAGACGACATATCAAGTCTTCATGAATCTATTGTTTCTGGTTGTACTAATCAGTCTATTTTAAGAACAGAAAATGTTTTCATAACTCTGTAAGAAAAATATGCTAAGCATACTACCAATAGCTATTAGTTTATCCATAGAAAATATTTTGCATTTTGCTGAGTTACGGTTCACATCAAAGCTCACAGATAGATGTCTCAAGAACAAAACACTCCTATATATTTTAGAGTCATCCATTAAGGTCATCCTTTATTTCCTGACAAACAAAAAAAGCCAAATGTTGAAATAGTGAGTATTTACATAATTAAATTAAATCTAAAACTGTTCAAACATTAATACAGTACTTTATTCTCCTTAGGAAATAGAGCAGGAAATTTAGAGAGAGTGAAAAAGAGAAAGGTAATTTGTAAGAAAGTAATGTTTACAAACTGCACAGAAGCCATATTCAGCTGTAAATTAACACACAACTATATCAGTAAGTACATATTTTAGGAAAAGTTTAATTACAAACTATTGTCATTTAAATAATTTTATTTTAAATTGATCCATCCTCTATAAAGACACGGTAACATCACTTCAGCTCTTCAAATAGTTTTTCTTTCTTATTCTGTTTAAGACAATGGCCATGATCCCTCTCATAAAAGTGTTGTCTGGATTTATATTAAGTAGTTTGAAAGAATGTTTATCCCGAGTTCCATGTATCTATGCTGCCAACTTGAACATTTCTTCCCTTCCTACCCTTCAAAAAACAAACACAAAAAAAAAAACCCCACACAAAACAAAACTACCCTGCAAAAATCCAAACGACACTTTTCCTTCTCAACTTCCTATCCCATTCTGTAGTTAAACATTAGTCATTCATTTATCTTAAACCTCGGCTGGAGTACTGCCATACAGTATCGTGGACACGAAGGCTTCTAGAACCTAGTCCTGCTGTATAAACCACTGCAGTATACCTCCACAGCCTGAGTAGCCGTCTCAATGCATTTGCCTTTGGCCTCTGTGTTGATTTAGACTTTGAAGATTGATCCTAGCACTCCCTGAGAAACACTGTGCACGACCTTATAGCACCAAGATAATAGGTGAAATTTCCCACCTGAAGATCCTTGTCCATAATTACATGTTTCTTGAGCAAATAAGTTCTCTACAACAGAGATGAGTTTTATCATCTCTATCTAGAAGCCTAAGCTTTTGAGAGATTGGTACAAAACTAGGGAATGAAATTACACACATTCAGGATCACAGAAAAGCTCGCCAACTTCTCCAGCACAAGCTGCAGTTCCTAGTCAGATGCTGTTTATTTGCTGCAAGATTTATCTTCAAATATCATAGCTGAGGAAGCCAGCATAAAAGCTGATGGGAAAGAAAATATAATCGCCAAATCTCTAAGGATGAAGAGAGCTTGCAGGAGTTCTGAGGACAGTCAGCCACACAAGTCTGATACAGCCTGTAGCTTGTTTCACGTATGTCAAGCTCATTTTTAAAACGCATTTCAGAACACTGCAGTGTGTTCTTTCAACAACATTTGACGTTTGTTGCAGAAAGCTTCTGCTACATACAATAAAGAGCTTAGCAGTTACCACTAGTATAGGAAATACTATAATTTATCTCAAAATTTTAAAATGTATTTATTCTTTAAAGATGGCCTGTGTGCATATGGAGAGAAAGGGGAGAAAGAGATAATAGCTGGTTATTATTTGACAGTCTGGGATAAAATTGCTTTTCAAAGACTAGTCTAATAAAGCTACCGCAGCTTGCACTATGATGACCAAACTACATATAAAATTGAAGTAATTTTCACTAAGTGCTTGGCAAAATGATATGAACAAGACAAAACACCTGTCAGCCAATATCAACTGATTAAACTAACTGAAAAGCCTAGAGGAAAGAAAGGACAAGTACTGTATGCATTTCCTCACTAAAAATACTGAAAAATGCTTTTTATTATTATTTCCAATGTCAGAGATTCATATTGGTCAAAGTGAATGAATAACTCAGAAATAAACAATTACTTAAATAATCTTAGATGATATGAAGAGTAACACATTTTTATGAGTACTCCAGTCACACACATAAAACAAATCTCTGGCCAAAATTCACTTTCAGTAATATAAAGAAGTATTATTAACTTCGAAGTACACATACCTACACATATATAATAAGGATGCTGTAGCTTCTACCAACGATCTCAAAGAAAAACTGGCAGTAGCATGGAAAATATTCAATATTTAAAATACAACCCTTTAAGAAAGATAATAAGGTTCTATCAAGCCGTTCATATTTAAAGATGTGATGAATCAGTAATTTTTATTCTGTGATTTTCACCACAGTGACACAGTTGCAAATATGCCAGTCACGCACTGATTTAAGTTTCAGCTCCATATTCGAGTAACAGAACAAAACATCTGGAGTCTGGGGAAAAAAAAACATCACTGGACCCAGGACACCTCTCCTTTCCTCTTCCTCCAATTACTTCTCTGTAAGGCATATGAAACTCATTCCAAAAATACAGTGAAATACCTGAGAGAGAATGGGTGGAATTCCATGGAAATAAATTGAATGTACTACTAAATTATTGGATGTTTTACTGAATTTCACATAACATAAACGGTCTTCAAAGCAGTAATGACTAAGCTTACAGAACTACATGATAACAAAACACTCATTCAAACATTAGGTCTAAGATGTCAGGAATACGCTTAAACAAACCGTATTTTTATTAGGAAATAGACTTCATTTCTGAGTCTCAGCTGAAATGTCTCCATGTTCCTCTAAGACAAGACGACAGAGCAAAATGAAGTGGGTACAACAAGTATCTTACATATCAAAGAGACGACAAAGAAAAAAAAAAACCTACAGTCACTGGCAACAAACACCAAATCCAGAGTCCTCTGGACTAAATCAACCTCATGTCTAATTCTGGGTCCATAAATAGTCCTACCCACTTAATTGTATTTACTAAAATGTTTTAAGATAAACATGCGTGTAAGTGCTTGTAAAACAGCAGCCTAATATTATTTCTGAAAAAACACTCCCTTGACACCAAAATGCCTTTCAAAAAACTTTCAGGAATCTTTCCCTCTAGGATCCATTTCACTTTCATGATTTATTAAATAAATAAATAAATATCCTAGTCTAGCTATCTAATCTTATCCATTTATCTTGGAAAAATAAATTTATAATAAAAGAGGGAAATGAGATAACATACAAACACCCGAAAAAACTCCCCACTGTGAGCGATAAACTCATTTCACTGTTTTTGTGAATAGACAATAAATTCACAGTTTGGGAACATCTCCACAGTATAACAACACAGATTTTGGATTTGCTGTATTTGATTTTTCATGGAGATGCTGTCAAAAAAGGAACTTTTTTGAAAGTAACTGACTAATACCATGCCAGGGATACAAACGTCTCTAAAAGAAAATTTTATTTAGCGTGTCTGACCAGGTATCTACAGAAAGGGATCCTGTCATGGTTCCCACGCTGTAATGGTGCAAAAAAAATTTTTTGTACCACCCTCAGGTGGTATTGCTTAATATCAGGCTACAGATAGGAAACAAATCGAACATAAAACTGACTGTGGTGATGCTGCAAGTGTCTATTCCCTCCATAAATCATATCTGACATAGTTTTGTAAGATTTTCAGACAAAGAGTCAAAAACACCAGTTCCAGTTGTAACTCCAGTAAACTATTGGCCTATTCCCTTCATAGGAACCTCATGAGGTTCAAAAAGAAAAAGTATAAGGTCCTGCACTTGGGTCAGGGCAATGCTCGATATCAATACAGGCTGGAGGCTGATATTATTGAGAGTAGCCCTGTGGGGAAGGACTTGGGGGTAACGGTAGATGAAAAGCAGGACATGAACCAGCAATGTGTGCCTACAGCCCAGAAAGCAAACCAAATCCTGGGCTGCATCAAAGAAAGCATGACCAGGAGGTCAAGGGAGGCGATTCTGCCTTTCTCCTCTTTTCTGGTGAGACTCCACCTGGAGTGCTGTGTTCAGCTCTGGAGTCCTCAGCACAGGAAAGATATGGAGCTAGTCCAGAGCAGGCCACAAAAATGATCACAGGATGGAACACCTCTACCAGGAGGACAGGCTGAAAGTTCAGTCTGGAGAAGAGAAGGGAAGAGAAGGCTCTCGGAAGACCTTATTATGGGCTTTCAATACTTAAAGGGGGTCTCCGTAAGAAAGACTGAAAGAAAATTTTTACCAGGACAAGGGCTAAAATTATTAAAGTGAAAGAGAGTAAATTTAGATTGCAAATAAGACATTTTTTACAGTGAGGTTAACACTAGAACAAGTTGCCCAGAGAGGCAGTAGAGGCTCCATCTCTGGAAATGTTCAAGGCCAGATTGGTCAGGGTCTGAGTAACCAGATCTAGTGGACAATGTCCCCACCCAGAGCAGTTTGGACTACATGATTTTAAAGGTCCCTTCCCAGCCAAACCCTTTTGTGATGCTGAAAGACTTCTGTCATCAGTGCTGAAAAAGACAGTCTACATCAATAATCAGCAATTTCGTTAGTAGTTTGTAAATGGTATCCATCATTAAAAATACTTTTTTCTTTTACCGGCTATAAAATTAAACATTTTACTTTCTGTGGAACCTTCAGAACAGCTTTATCTGTGATAAACATACCTACCTCTCCATTAACAATCTAGAAGTAACACCTTTATTTTCTTTAATCTTGACTCAATATAACACTGATCTATAACACCATCTACACCGGTGATGTTGCCCTGATTTGAGAATATGAAATCAGAAAACACTGCTAAGTGTAAGGTCAAATTAGCATTTGTAAAATTTAATCCTGTCAGGCATCAACGCAGACTGCACCGGTATCAGTCTCCTTTGTGACAGAGTTACATAATATATGTATTAGAGATGAAGCAATAGTAACACAGCACTAAGAACAACTTCCATATAAGCACTGGCAGCTAAAACTTCAAATTATTCATTTTGGCATTTCATACGTTGATGGATTCCACTATTTGCAGTTATTGTCAGAATAAAATAGGAGCCAGTATGTATCTTTACAACAAGCTTGTTTACACACACAATCCTGTTTTTTCCTAAAACAGAGGGGAAGAAACAACAGATTAAAGCAACAGACTGCAATACAAAAAATAGGTTCAAGTTATCTGAATTCATAGAAAGGTACTAACAGGAATTGGCTTTTTTTTTTTCTTAAGAAACCTGGAAAATAAACCTTTCCAGTTTCTACCATTTTCTCTGTACATACACTAGTAAGACTGTCATTACTGACACTGTGGTAAGACACACAGATGATGGCCTGCATTCAAAAAAAAAAATAGGCCACATATTTTAATAAACACACCACTCATTTCAAACGTATTTCTTTGATGAAAGAATATGCTGTGGATTTTTTAGTTGTTTTGGACAGTTTTAGGATTGTGGGGTTGGTTGGTTTTTTTCTTCTTTTAAATGTCATAGTCGTAGCTACCATTGTGTAACGCAAATCTGCCATGATTAAGTGGGAAAATGATTCAGGTTACTTTTAATCCAGATTAGTTACTCAAGTCAATTCACAACACACCAGCACAAATGTTTTTGTCACCGTCAAGGTGGAGCCCCACAGAAGCAGGTGGAACTACTTCTTTAACTGATAGTGAAACTATTTGTGGAACTCTGTTAGCCATTAGTTTTTAAACGGATCCATATAACTAAGGGAGAAAGACCCAGGCTAAAAAGTTTTCTGAGATCATTCAGGTTTTCAGCTTCCCATATTGAAAAACTTCTGTCTTCTTCAGATTTCTGAACATATATTGTTCTAATATTAAAAGCTGCTTGGTATCTCCCTCCAACACGGTACAATTTTATTGCTTCATTTTTAAACTCTTGGAAAATAAATATATTTTTGTTAAATATACAAAAACTTGACTATGACTATCCTTAAAGACTGAAGTCCTTAAATAAATACAAAAAATATACACACCTTTAAAAAAAAAAATCAAAATCTAGACTACGAAAGAATAATGCAGGAAACCTTATTTCAATTATCAAGACCATCATGCCTATTCCTCTTCTAGATGTTGTACACCTCAGGCAGAAAAGCCAAGGAGCCTCCATGAATAATAATTTTTGCACATACATACCGCTGAGAATGCATGTCTGTCCTCTGTTGAGCCCACCTTTTTAAAAGCGAATTGTCATTGTTCCTTCAGAGCATTATAGACTACCTGAGTATAGCTAGGCTAGTCTTAAATACTGCCATATTTTCCTCCATATTACAAACCAGAGTTGTCTGACCCAAGGATCATACTTGCCTGATTAGTAAGGTCTCCTCTGCAAAACATCATCTCTTCCTGCTTCTAGAAATCATTCAGAAACAGATACTGCATCCTGCAACATTGTAAGGTTTCCCTAATCCCCTGACTACTCATGGGTCTGACGACAGAGCTTTATCTGAGAAGACATAAAGACATTCTAAAGACCTTTGATAGAGATCTTCACAAAGGAACTCACATCCTCAGGAATCTTGTTCTCAATCTGACAGTTAAGCACCTAGTATCTTCAAAATTGCAAGACTACTTCCGTCTTGTCAAGATAAAGCTACTGCAAGGAAAGGCTCCTAGACAATGTAAAACTTAAACCATGTACAAAATATTTCTTTCAGTAGATAACAGCTTTGCAAGGTAGTGGTATTATCTTCATATATTTGGGCAATGCAATGTTGCTGTTATCACCATGTCATTTAACAGAAGACATTCATGTCTGCTTTTAATGAGACAGTTAAACTGCAATTCTATCAAAATTTTTAAAAATATTGATATTAAAAATATCAGTTGAGATTACAGAAAATAGAAGAAATTTTAAAATGGAATAATATTTTTCAATTTATTTAGCTTGTGTTTATTCCAACATGATGAGTTTTCCCTTTCTGTGCAAATTTGTCTTTGGAATACAAAGAATAAAGAACCATGACTGGGAAACAAAAATACAGCAGGAAATTCAGGGCTAAGTGAATGTCACAAGTTATTTGGGAAAACAAAGCAAATGAAAAAATAAATTCCAAGTTCATCATGATTCTGTAAGTGGGAAATAGTTTTTGCATAGATAATTATTTAATGTTCCCTAAAATTTCCTTAAGCTTTGGCAACAAGCGATTCTGATAGGCAAATAGTGCCTCACCTTCCCATTAGACCTAAGCAGATCTATTCTCATGAGAGCCACCTGAATCAGTTGCTTTCTCAAGGAAGCTAATTTTTTACATCTGAAAGAAAAACTCCTGTGCCTCAAGATCACCAGAAGAGGCATATGCTCTTGACCAAATCTTCTGCAGGAGAAGACTTCCATGTTCTCTTGTAAGAGTACTGCAGCACACATCCTGTATGTATATAGATAAATAGAGAGTACCAACCCATTAGCTAACTAGAAACAGGAGAGCTGCACCAGCAAGCAGAGATTATTACTAGCTACTAAAGTGGCATTTAAATCTGGGGAGACAACGCCTTTATATCAACAAAAGAGTCTGTCAGCTTCACCACACATCGTTTGGTAAGAGCATGAGCCTAATGTTTCAGGCCATTCCAGACAAATGTTGTGTACCTAACTGTCTTGGGTTTCTTGTCATTCCTTACTACCGCCTTCCTGGAAAATCTGCATACAACTATTTATACCCACGTCATTGTCCAAGGGAGTTCAAACATACCAAAACAGTGATTATGGAATAGGGCTGCGTCCATGTACTCACAAATCAGCATTTTCAGAAAGTGAACATACAAATAAGACTAGGTTTAAAGATCTCCTGCTTCTACTTTACTATCTCTTGCTCTGCTGCAAAAATGGTAACACTGAATTTCCCCACAGTTATTTCTTAAAGAGCCTGTTCTGTCACACTGTGTCTAAACTAGCAACCAAGCCAAAACCAGCAGAATCATCAGCAATTTATGCTTAAAATGAACCTTAACAGCACTCGGGGTAAATGTCGGCAGCACCCAAACCCCTGTGTGATTCCAGAATTCCCCACACTGTAACCACACATGCTTGGACAACCACAGGCCAAGAACTTTACACTAGGAACAGAGCAATACCACACCAGCTAGTACAGAGCAGGACTCTGACCTGTCCGGTTTACTGTCACAGATACAGACTTACAGACTACAGCAGTATTTTACTTCTATGACTATTTTGCATGCAATCAAACACAAAGTTATGGTCCTCTCATGATGCGCACGTACTTTCAGCATCAGTGACCCTACATCATCATCATCATCATGGCTTGGCTTCGCAAACGAAGATCTGGGAAGGGCTTTTCCCACGCTCACTGCAAGCGATGAGTGCACCCTTCAGGCCTGCGCGGTGGATTTTTTAGGTGAGGCGCAGCATGCGCAGAACTGGCTCCACCCGTTACACCTGAGGTTCATCTGCCAGGGCCTAGCGAGCTTGGATGGTGACTTTGGTTAGAGTATCCTTCTCTTGGATGGATGCCTTACAGGGCTAAACGAGCTCCGTCTGCCCAGGTTTGGAGTCAGAATTGTCCTTCTCCCAGGATGGCTGCCCAAAGGCTAGTGAGCCCATCCTGCCCCTGGACACACTTTGTCTGACCCTTCAGTTGAGACCTGTCTGGCCTGGGAGACCCCACCGGAGGCACATGCCACCACCAGCAGAGCTCTCAACCTCACAAGGGCACGCAAGTTCCCCCGCCAAGGGCATGCAAGCTCACCCGCCAAGGGGGTGCCTGTGAAAGAGTTGCTGCTCTACCTCTGGACATCACAGACCCAGGCACAGGGTGGCTAGGGCCTGCCAAGAACAGGAGTCCTGGAGGACAGTGACCCTACACTATTACAGCATCAAGCATGTTTGTGTCCCCCCTTCATACCTTCCATTTTAGAGGACAATTAGCGCAATATGCAAAATTTCATACATTAAAAAATAAATCAAGGCATGATGGCAGTAAAAACGATACCAATTCCAGAATTCACAAGATTAGTCAGTGTATAAAACCAAGAGCAATTCCCGTGTGCCAAGACAGGAGTCCAATCAGACAGTAGCTTCTTCCGATATTTATATTCTAGAATTTAAGCTTCAAAATAAAATATAACTAAAAATTTTTACCTTGGAATAAAATGTGTATAAGACTTTTCTTCACTCCTGCTTTCTACATACTACAAAAAGTCAAAACAGCTTACACATAACACCCCTCACATTCAGCATCCATTCAATGTAACATGTTGATAAACAGAAATAACTACATTGTAGTTTGCTTGGTTTTGATTTAATAAATAAGTACTTGGATTGCAAGTATACTGAAACTTCAATAAGTTAAGTTAAACTTACATTTAAGTCTTAAAAACAGTGTGCATCTTTCCTCATAAATTCAAGACAGTGTGACTTCAAAACACAAATACCGTAGTACCAAACATACTTCCAGCAATACGGTCTAACCAAAACATAGTATACTGTATAGAAAACAAACTCTACAGTTAGGCTCAACGTTGACTCTGGCTTTCCAATTCAATTCAGATAAGTCCTTCAACAGAGTCATATAAAATAAATCTAGGTTTTTTAAACAATGACTAACGTCATACTTTACAGAATTTATTTTAAAGTTACATTTTCCATTTTTAATATGCCAAATTTTGGCAGAGATTTTTTTCACGGGTAAAGAGGGGACATTTGGTACTTTTGGCACTTGAGAAGCACTGCAGGGTACACGTGGTATTTCTTCAAAAAAACCAAAGAGCACTGAAATAGTTTTTTGACACACTATTTGCCTTTCTGCAGAGGCAGCCAACCATTAAAATAGACGAAGTGATTCACACCTCATGATGCTACTGTTTCAGGCTTCTACACGTACAAAGAATTCTTCATCACACTGTCCATATTTAGAGGTTTTCTTTATAAACCTTAACAACTAGAAATTATTTTCAAAACAGAGAACTAGCTGGATCTCTACAACTGAAAGGGTTTGCCAGCACAGTATTTTTCAGGAGATGCAGCTTGTATTACTGTGCTTATTTTCTTATATATTTATATTCTAATTCAAGCTTAAATCATTCCCAAAAGGGAGCAAATGCTAACCATATACAAAACAGCTTTTCTGCTACCTTATTTGCTTCTGCATTCAGGTTTTGCAAACAGAATGACAGCTGGAGTTTTGCTGCTCCCCACCCTCACTGGCATTAATGCCATCATTTCCAGAGCCAAGGCAAGCCCTGCAGTTCTGTGGAGATGAACACTAGGGAAACCAATAGGGATGGGGACTAGGGAAAACCAGTATGAACAAGATTAAAAAGTAATACATTTCATATAATGGAAGTAATTTATTCATAGGAACTGAACAGAATTTGACAGCAATTAAAACACAGGTCTTTACAAAACTTTACAGTTCAGTAACAGGAACGCTTTTTTATCTTGAAACCGCAGTTATTTTTCACTTTTTCTAGCAAAACCATAGCTTAGTTCGGATGCTTATAATACCAGCATGGATACAACTCATAAGTTTAACAAAATTACTAACTACTTTGTACTCACAGAGAAAAAATTAAACACAGAATAACGTTTAAACTAGTAGCAGTAGCTGCAATACAATAATTAAGTGTCAGTACCTCCTTGCCACATGAGTAATTCAAGTGGTTGTTTCAGACACTTTTCGTATGAAAGGGGGGGAGGAGGGGGGTGTACTTTATAATTCAGACTTATACACCCTAAAGAGGTCATTAAATTGAATACACCAAGAAATTAAAACTATGGCTTAATACCTAAATGGGCTTTTACTGTTGGAGAAGGAGTTCCTGAAATGTTTGCTAACGGAAACAGATCGTGCATGCATACTGCTGGCATAGAAAGGTTTTTATTATTCACTAACCAACAGCTTCCAACACAGTATTATTTCTCGATCTTCTCCAAAGAGATTTCACAGTTATTCTATCACAAAAGTTTAAAAATTCCACAAAAACAAAGCATTCAGAAGTCAAGCATGGTTACAAAATTGTGTAAGAAGGGGTGGAAACGCTGTTAAGCAACTCCATAATATCTTACATGTACTAACTGCAGCTTGTTCCAAATGTCTTTAGCTGCACATCTTAAAAGTCTACCACAACATACACTTCCCTGTATACCAGATGGTGCTAAAAGTAATTTAAAAATAACCAAACCTGTCTCCTATACATGCAACAAACGTCAAGGCTTGTCTCCTTATCTTGCACTCAACACAATCAGCGTTAAACTGAAAATGGAGACCAGAACAAACCAGTTTCAGAAACCACAAGGAAAACCAGTTTAAAACTAGCTTCCATATGAAATAGAACATTTTCATAGCCCAGGCAAGCGCAGTTGTTGTATACCCCTTGACCAAAGCCTGCGCTATTATAGTTTTTAGAGCATAATCTCTTTCAAGATATGTACATACACACTACAGTGTATTTATTGATGCAGCACTCTTCATTTTGAACAAGAGAAAAATAGAGCGTCAATCAAGCTGTACAGTAGCAACAAACACAAGTAGACTAAGTTTTACAAATTTACAGCTCATTCAATAAAAAGTAATTTCCAAGGAACACCCAAAAGTAATTCTCTGTATCTGTGCCAAAATAAGGTAAATTCACACTGTTGAGACAGCAGCGTTTGATATTTAATCAACAACTAAACTACAGACTTTGGACAACTATCTATAACAGCAGTGACAGACATGGACAAAGGACAATGATGCATTACAGCCTTTAAAGAGTAATCAAGATCTTAGTCAAACTTTAAATACCATTCGGAATAAAGTGTGGAACTTCAGCATTTCTTCTAATTACTTATTTGGTAACAAACAGTAACGGTCAACATTATTTGTTCTGAGGTTAAAAAAAAGAGTATTTGGTAAAGATTAGCTTTTCTTCTTTCATCATGGTTCAAACTTTCTTTCATGTCTGTATGTGACCTCCTCTTCATTTCCTTCTGAAGAAAAGTATAAAAAAAATTCTTGTGTTTGGATGAGTCACCCAAACTTTATCCTGCTTTATGCAGGATCCTGTTATTCTGTACTTTAAATACAGACTAATAAAATCAGTACTTATGATTTAGAGCAATCAAGAGCCAATAAAGCCTCAGTTATTCCGAAGCTTGAGGATTCAGATTAAACAGTGACATAGTTTCCTTGTGATCACCTTTTTAATATCATGTACGTTCAGTCCAGAAAAAAAAAAAACCAAAAACAACTCTTCATCACCTCCATTTCATGTGGTTGGAAACAAAGAAAGATTTGCCTGATGGCATGCAGTGCAGACCTTCCTGCACGCCATCCTTGTTATTGATCCCTCTGTCTGTACCAGTTGAACGACACCATCCTGCTAACAAAAACGAATGATGATGTGACTACAGCATTAAAGTAGCAATGCTGCAAACTAATATCAAAACCCAGCAATCTCCATCTGGGCATACAGAAAATACAAAATATGTGATTGATGACTATTTATGTAAGATTTGAGTTAGCTAAATCATTCTGTATAAAATAAAATTAATGGAAGACAGGCATAACAGAAGACCACTTGTATGTGGCACCCAGATTGTTTTTCTTCTCACGTCTATCCCCTTCCAGATCCTGCAACAACTGAAGCAGACAGTGAACATGAGGGATGTTTCACAAGCTGATGAAGAAATTTGCATCCATCCCCTCATATGTAACAGAACAATTGAACTCCACGATATTTCACAGAAGACAATAAAAGCCTCTCTCTCAATAGCTGTAACTGTGGCAGACGAACACAGGAAAAAAAAAACAAGCTAAGTTCACACCATATAAGCAGTTGTTACTGATTGAGACTATCCAACCTAGTGAAATTTGGACAACGTTCACGAGCCACAATCTTCCAAATACAGAGCCCCTGCACATTAGGGGGCGGCCAAATCACTGTTTTAAGCATATGGTCTTAAAAACTTTATTAGCAGGTAATTAATACAGCATTCCAAAATAACAATGCAAGTGACACTTCACCTGCATGGAAAAAGCTTAAATGTCCCTGGCTGTGAAGATGAACTGCTGCTGGCAATACAGGGAGTGTTTGACATTTCATTACTGTAGCAGGAAAAGCTTCACACACAGTAGGTAAGGCTTTGAAACAGAGCACTACATTCAACATTCTGTTTACACAGTGAAAGACTCATTAAAATAAGGTTATTACTAGCAAGGGCTGACAATATAAACATAGTATTCTTATTGTCAACCAATCTGAAGTACCAAGAAAACAGTATTTTAAATAGTTACCAGAAACATTTGGTGCTTTTCAGTACAACAGTTTAGAAGAACCTTTGACACAATATAGCTTCCTCCCTCCCCCAAAATCCCATCCTTATGGGTTATAAAAACATATATATAAAAAATATAAAATAATTCCATTCTTTCATTATGTAAAACTCTACTTCCAAGTTTCAATCACTTTTAACCTTGAAATCCAAAGTCAGTTTCTCTGTGGCAGCAATACAATCCCAGTCCTATTTTGTAGATCAAACACCGGCAAGAAATCACCAACCAATAGCTGCAGAGATTTTTAAATTAGGCAGCTTTTGTTACCAACTGTATTACTAGACAAAGAGTCAAATGCATCCAGTTCAAAACTGAAGTGTTCTTAAAAAAAAACAACAGGTTTTAAACAGCATTTGCTCATATTCCCCAACTGACACTGAGGCTACTAATATTTGGAAAAGTTAAGAGTTCCTGAATTTTCATTCCATCACATATAAAGCAGAAGAGAATTGTGCTATTTTGATAGTGTGGCTGTCTTTTTTTCCCCTTAAGCTGTTAAGAGACTGAACAAGTAAAGGATACCAACTAATGAGCCACTCTGCAGTCTGATCAATATAGGTGAAATATTCGGAGTGAATATTCCTCCCGTGAATGCACACACAAAATCCACACGAATTTCATATGTGGCACTGAAAGTATTGAAGCTGAGCATACTGGTTTTTTCTTTCTTAAATGAAAACTGAATATAAAAGTACATAAAGCTGTCAGAAAATAGAACTGTCCTTTTCTTATTAACTGTATAGCTATATATAAATCCATCACCCAGGAACAATGAACAGAAGACAATTCTGTTTCTTTAAAGCTCATCTTTTTCAACTCTGCAGTAGATGTTCTGAAATAACAGATCAAAAATACAAAATTTATAGAAACAGTCTGAAGCTACGAGATAAATAACAGCACGAGAACTATAAGAAGAAAAAAATTATTTCTTCAAGAACGGAGAATCATTTGGCCTTTCAACTACTTACTGGGCAATGAATTTGAGATCAGATCCTGCTAACTGCTATGTTTTCAGCTCTTCTCTGTGCTTGCTGCCTTAAATTAACAGAACAGATTGTTCTTACTGATGCAAAATTATGCAGCAATAAATGTAAGAACAACTTTGATATTAAATATGCAACATTCTGAAAGCCCTTAAGGCAAAATTCCTGCAAAGGGATACACGTGTGTCAGCCATGATGACCTGGAGACCCTGAATTAACAGAGCTCGGCCTAGTGATCTGCTAAATTAACACTCTTGATCTAAAGTTGGTTTCTATCCAGTTGGTAAGATTGCTATAGACAGATGCACCTATTGAAAGGATCAAAGTCACAGCTGTATCTTCAACCCACTTTTTGTTAGGAGTAAAATTCTAGGTTCTCGATGGCAAGAATCTACTTAGATGAACGTTTATTCACGTTCAAACTAGTATAAATACAGAGTTTACCTGTCAGCTTTGTCTTAAAGAAATAGTGAATTAGTTCAGTTTTGGTTTTTGGGTTTAAGTTTTAATGTGTGTATGTTCTGAGACACTTAAGCACTCTCCTAATCATCTCTGCATCTCTTAGGCCACCGTGAACGTGTTCCCAGCACAGCCCAGCACTGTGCTCAAAACTGCACTGCTGCACTGCCTAAGAGTTCTAAGAATTCCTTATTTCAAAGGCTGACACAACTGCTGCAGAGCAGACAGGAGATACTCAATTCTTTACGTGTCTAGTGTTGTCCTGGGTTAAGCTTAATGCTAAAATCTGGAGGTTTGCACTGAGCAAGACCAAGGGCTGACACCAGTTCTCTTCTTTAGGCAACTGCGTTCGACTGTTGCTTCAGCAAAAGGACCAGGCAGACAACTGCAGGGAGGAAGATTGTAAGATTTATCAGAGCTGTTCGTCACCACCATAAAACTCTAAAGTTGAGTTCACCATATGCTGAAGTGATACAATTACACAGGGCAAGGAAGTGGAGATCTGGATTAGTTCTACACAGCCTACACTGACTTATCTGCTCTAGTTTCAGAACACATTAAGTGTTCCGCTAACACTTACCAACACACACTTAAATACCATATACTTAATACCATATAAACTAACTCAGTTAATACTATAGATAGGACCTGTATGCAAAAGCATAAATACACAAATGTATTTGAAAACTGTTAAGCTCTTCATAAGTGTAACTGTCAAATAGGAACTATTCAGTAGGAATGTATTTATAGAAGTGTTTCTTATAGATCACCCAAGGTCAAATACCATTAAGTGCTATCATCAATGTGTACGTGCAGTACACATAAAAATGTCACTTCATTAAATTAGTGGATGACACAAACTGGCAGAAGAGCAAATAATACGAATACAGTAGTTTTACAAAGTGATCTGCACTATCTAAATGTAATACACAAAACAGGCTTTTATAACCACTAATGAAATGTTCCATGACCAAAAAGAGTAAGAGACCATATCACAGAAATCCCTGACAAATAAAAACATTGTTTATCTTATCATGTTGAAAGCCTATGTCATGTTGCCTATGCTACAACGAGAAGAAGAGCACCCAGTGGATGTCTAAAGGAGGTTGCAAAAACCACTTCCCTTTGTAGACATCTCTGCTGAAACCTATCATGGAACAGTGCATGAGGTCCTCGCGTTTCCACCTTCGGATACTGATAACCATGTCACATGTTTCAATTTGCGTTTTTTGAAAATTTTGCCTTCATTATAAAATCTAAAGGTCTCTCTTGAGCCCCAAAGGGGGATGGGAGGAAAATAATCAATCAATGTATTTGGCTTCATTGATTCTCCTGCCGAAGAAACAGATGGATATGGTCCAGCCATCCCACAGTCAGGAAGGTACACGAAGAGGTCTCTTCATTTAGAGCTACTGAATGAATTATCTCTTGATAGGCAGTGAAACTGCTATCTAGAGGAAGACAGCTTATTACCTCAGCTTTTCACATCTTTCAAATTTGTACCATGTGTTGTAGATTAACAGTTAAGTTTTTTGCTTTTTACGGCTTCCCAGAAATAAAGCATGCACACAAAATGCAGAATAGCAGCTGTTTACGACTTTTTACAGTGTAAGGAAATGAATTCCATTTTGAATTCCATTCCACATTTTTAGTTTTGGTTATGTTATTTTTGGAGGATGAAATAGTGGCATTCCAGCTAGTCTTTTTAAGACATTTTCCTTGACTCTTAGTTTCTGTTGCTGTATTTCTACTTCTAACTGAAAACACATTTCCACTTATGACAATATACACTGAAAGTGAGCTGTTTACTAAATAAGTAAATTTTGCAATTTGAAAATGTTGGTTTCATACTCAGACTGCCTAGCAGAATGCCAGTACAAAACTAATGTCAAATGGCATAAAGCAACAACACCAAAGTCCAAAAGAAAAGGATTTTACAGGAAATCTGTTGCAAATTTCCTAAATAGAATAATAAATAAATAAGCCTGAAGTAGCTTCTGCACAGGTATCAAATGAACAAGCTAAGAAGTTTTACTTGCTGTTAATTTTTTTAGACAACACTTAGAGAGGCTGCAGAGAGCAAAGTGATGACCTTTGCAAAAAAAAAAAACAAAACTATGCATTTACCACCCAACAACCCAACTAACCCTCTCCCATGGCTTACTAATTTGTCCAATGTATTACATGAAGTGATCTACATTGTAAGCATACAAAACAACAACAACAAAAAATCAAGTCTCGATTTTGCAGTTAGAATTTCTCTTCAGAAACATGAATGGGTTTTAGTCTATCTAATCTGTGTCCAAGGCAAGGGAAGCAAGAGAAGAAACACACTGTTGAGTATAAAAGCAGAGAGTGTGAAAAAAGTGTACTAGGCTAAGTATTAACCTGATGCATTTTTCAGAACGACAGTACTATTTTTAACCAGTCTTTTTTGGCCATAGGTCAAAGTTTTCCTAGCAAAATACCAAAGTGAAAATGCTGGGAGCAAAGCCCAGAGGCAGCTTTCTGCTTTGGCCTAGGCGAAAACTTATCTGAATTGAATTAGATACGTAGCCCTGTTTCCCACTCCCCTTCACTGACTACTATGGCTGTCATTATGCCTCTGAACATCCATGAGAGGAGTCATACAGTACTAAAGCCTCGAGAAGAACATTTTTCAAATGTTATAGGAAATTCCTATATTCTCCACACAGCACAGGCATACATACTGTTCAGTCAGTTCCTGTATTTTTGGCCAAATAGAACTGAGTCATTTGAAAGCAGAAAAAAACCCCCTCAGTATAAGTGCCTTGAGCAACTCTTGGAAGGACTGGGATTTTTTTTCTCCCCTCTTTTCTGTTCCTCATAACTGGGACACATTGCAAATATTTGGGACAGACTGGAAATATGAGGTTTGAAGATCTTTAAGTTTAGTTAAAAAAAAAAAACATCATCAAGATTACCTCTCAGTGCCTTTCCAGGTTTTAGATGTTTTAAATGGGGAAATGTAACTCCCTTCCCACTCCTTCCTGAGGGCATGGATTTCTTACTAAAGGAAATTATATTTCATACACTCACACAGAAAAATGCTATTTGAAATAAGAGACAGACGAATCAATTTGCCCCGATGGAAAATAAACGTAACCCCCCCAGGACCCCCCAGTTACATTTCTCCCCTAGGCGTGTCCTTTTCCTGAATTATTTCCACACCGCGCAACAAACTTCAACTTTACCAGAGGACGTTTTTACAGGAGGATTGAGAGGACGGGTACTGGGTGCCTAGCAGCGCACACAAAGGCAGGTACTTTGGGAACGGACATGCAATGATTACGAGGCGCGAAAGTAAACGGTGTAAGCGACGCTGGGAGAGAAGGGGAAAAAAAAAAAAAACCACTTCCCTCCCCGGGTCCGATTTTTCCTGAGACATTTCTCACTTTCCCCAAAATAAGCTGTACCTAACCGGAGACCGCTCGCTCTCGGTTCACGGCGCAGTTCCCCCACTACCCGCCCGCGCCCAAAACAGCCCACGGGGAGCGAAGGCCCGCTCCCCGCCACCTCCCCGCCCGCCGGGGCCC
>NW_010389037.1:11866-44546 GCF_000710305.1 Buceros rhinoceros silvestris | reverse complement strand
GACAGGAAGAAGAAAAAAAGGAAGAAAAGAAAAAAGAAGCCCTGCATTGTGTACAGCATCAGACTCTCAGAAGTGGCCCTTTTGTTGCTCTCACCAAGCTCCCCTACCTACTATTGCAGCCACAGTGTGTCTGTGAGTACCTCCCTAGTCCAACACACTCCTCCAGACACGTCCGAGTCATCTCTGCAAACAAACCCGAAGACCAACTGGTCAGCAAGCACAGACCGTGCACAACCAGTATCCAACAGCCCTCAGAACTGAGCCAGGGTAAATATAAACAAGCATTTATTTTGGATGATCAGATAAAGAGTCTATAAGCTCAGTGTATACAAGCAGCCCCAAGCTCTCATGGGCTTTAGTGTCTGGTCTGTGGACTAAGAGCTTTTTACCCCTGAGCAATGTGGGGTCAGACAGCCCCTACCTTAAGCAGTTGGAGGGATTTTCAAGCTCTTCCTTCAGTTCCTCCGGCGTTCTGGATAGGGGATTGCAAAGGGATGAGCTGTCAAAGGGCTGTTCAACAGGCGTGTTACTGTCCATCTAATACGCTGCACTTGAGCCAAAATATGAGCCAGGGCCCAAGAGTTTATGGGTATTAAGCAGATATTTTCCAGCTTAACCATTTCCGTTACACACGCAGATCCTACAGCAGAGGCTACAGAAGTGCTTCCTGTGGCTCAACAGGTATTTATTAATAAAGCAGCTGATAGACAGACATATTGCTTCCTCATCCTCACCCAAAAATCCTGAGGGTGGAAAACTATCTGCTAAAGCCAACAACCTCACTTAAATAATGGATGTGACATTCTCCAAGCACAGTAAAACCTCAACTCTCTGCTGGAGATGGTAGTGACATCACAGTGAATGCCCACTCCAGTGACGTCAACCAACATTCGACGTAGCAAACATCCAAAAAGCGTCTTTCATCTACTGATTTGTGGCACTTCAGAAAGTGTTCTCTCTGCCGCATTACTGGGTTAAAGATCTTTACCAAGATATTTTTTAATTTATTGCAGAGAAATTTTATTGCACCTTTATACAGAGCAAACCTTGCTCTCAGAAAGCAGTACTTGGTCTTTGTGACTGGAGTTTCAGTCATGATCAGGACTTTTCAGTTCACGAGGTGTGCAAGAAGATCAGCTATGAGCAGTCTCAGCAAAAAAAAAAAAGCTTTCAATTTAAGTGGCATCTAAGTGGCATCTGGTGGAAGCAGAAAACCACAAAGCAACATTTGTCAGCACATTCAGCACATACCCGCATGAATGTAAGGCAATAGAAGGTGACAAAGTTGTGGCAATGTTTACGGGAAGCTCCTTCTGAAAAATAGAGAGGTGTTTGTCTGAGAGAGGGTCAGCCAGAGATGAGGTCTGGAGTTTCTGGCAGCAGCTGGCATCTCAACAGCAGTAAAAATAAGAGGTAGGGTGAGAGCAGGAAGGGAGGACACGCTAGCTCCTGTTGTCCCCCTGGTGCCTCCAAGTCACATGAAATAAACCTGATCTTGGCTCACAATAACTCATTTACTATAAATCTTTGGCATGGCATACAAGAGAATGTCACTAAAAAGGGAGCCGTTAACACATGGATTTTGAGCACTATATACAATGTGTCTGCAATTTCTGTAGCGCTGGTAGCAGGAAGGACTCTGGCACCGTCACGATGCAATACACCAGTGTCTACTGCTGTTATTGGCATGTCTATCTTTAACAGGATGCCTTAAGAGTTCCTCTACAGGACAGCTGCTCTATTACATCATGTCAATGTACAGGACAGAGCTATTAATGACTTTTAATGCAATACTCCCTATCTGACAATGCATGCTATTAGGCGGCCCTTAAATCACCAGATCACGGATATTGATATGTCAACCCAAACAGCTCTAAAGAGGTACGGTGCCAAAGCATGCTATCCACATCTAAACCAGGATATAGTAAAACAATCAGGCCAAGACACAAAATACTACTTAGTTCAAAGGAAAATTACGACATTCCAAGCCTGAGCATCCACAGATTCAATGTATTCTAAAAGGAATCTAAATTTTCATTTTCCAGGTGTCCACCCATTCTTGGGTTAATGACTGAGTGTAACAACCAGCTTTTCAAAACCATTGCTGCTTGTTTTCCTGACAGACTGCGTGCACCACTTTAATTTAGGAAGCAAAGCATTTTACAATAATCAGACATGTAAATGAGCCAAAAAAGGGTGTTTATTTGATTGCTTTCCAAATTTAAGCTGACCTAAATAATTTAATACAAAATCTGTAGCAACGAGAACACAATTTGGTGGACGCATATGGGAACACACTGAATTTGTACTACAGAATTGTTACTCCTTCGAGTAAAAGATGATTCACCCTCTAAATGGGCTGTAAATGCTGATACAGCCATTCTCTTTGGTGGCACAAATGGCACGGTGAAAACAATACAGACCGTCTCCATATCCCCTCCATTTTACATGGAAAAAGGAGAGCTTTCTCTTACCCAAGCATGAAAACCATGGACATGTTTATTCTCTGAGTGGGAGTTTGATATTCAATTGCCAAGATTGGCAGATGTCCCCAAATAGAGTATTAAGATGTTCCTAACAAGAAAATGTGGAATATCTTTAGCAAATACTAGGGGGAGTGGAGGACTGATCCTGTCAGTGGTGGTGTGTGTCTGTGCTGCCCCCGACACTACGCAGCATTTATGGCTGTAGGGACTGATGGAGACAGCCCAGCCAAGCCGATTTGAGTTTCTCCATCCAATAACCAACATCTACCTCATGAGCAAAGCAAAAAGTGAGGTCTGAACAAATGGGTTATAATTACCGAGCGATGAAAAAACCCAGCATATTAAGCAGGTAGACCTGATGTCATGGTGTTTACCAATAATTTTTAGCAAGCTGAAAAATATTCTGGAGTTTCTCCACTGGGAAGCAGGATATGTGGGAAGCTGGCACAAAGGCGTTGCATCTCAGATGTGTTTGTTTTCTGTTCATAGTTATGGCTAGCTGCGGGAGAACCGAACATGCTGCTGACACCTGCTCCATCAGGATGCAGGGATGTGGGAACCTCCTCCACGTCACCTCCCTGTGCTTCAGTGGACTTTAGGGAAAGGTTGTGAACAGGATGTGGTCTTTGATCATTTTGTCCTTTAATTCAGTGCTCAAGGAAAAGAAAACAATTATTTATCCTTTTTTTTTTCTTCCCATTCTACCCTTTTGCAAGACTCTTTGTACAGCTTCTCAAAAACTTCTTCACTGGTCTTTGGAGTATTTTATCCTATTTAAGTGATGATATATTTCCACTGTAATAAACTCATCATCATCATGGCTTGGCTTCACGAACGAAGATCTGGGAAGGGTTTTTCCCACACTCACTGCAAGCGATGAGTGCACCCTTTGGGCCTGCGCAGTGTATTTTTTTAGGTGAGGTGCAGCATGCACGGAAGTGGCTCCACCCTTTGCACCTGAGGTTCATCTGCCAGGGCCTAGCGAGCTTGGACAGTGACAGCGAAGTCCTCGGGTCGTAGGTTTGGTTAGAGTATCCTTCTCTTAGATGATGGATGCCTTACAGGGCTAAACGAGCTCCATCTGCCCGGGTTTGGAGTCAGAGTTGTCCTTCTCCTAGGATGGCTGCCCGAAGGCTAGTGAGCCCATCCTGCCCGTGGACACACTTTGTCTGACCCTTCAGTTGAGACCTGTGTGGCTTGGGAGACCCCACCGGAGGCACATGCCACCACCAGCAGAGCTCTCAACCTCACAAGGGCACGCAAGCTCCTTCCCCACGGCAAGGGGGTGCCCGTGAAAGAGTCGCTGCTCTACCTCCGGACATCACAGACCCAGGCACGGGGCGGCCGGGTCCTGCCAAGAACGGGAGTCCTGGAGGACAACTGTAATAAACTAAAGCAGAGTAATAAGCATTTTCATAAATTTCAGCACACTTTAAATTTCATAGCTCTTTGATGACAATAAAATAAATGAAACTTAAGTGTGAGCTTAAGTGTAAGTTTAAATGCATTAATCATACTTTCATGTGGACTAAAGAGCTTTCTTGGACCAAGATTATAAATCGTACTTCAGCCACCAACAGGGCTAAAGCACAAATATGTAGTAATGAGAAACCTGAGCATTTACTTGTGTTGATGGTCCTGTAGGAATCTTCACTGCATACAAATAATGCTACTTTTTGGCTCAAAGCACTTTAGTCTTCCAGTGCCTTGGTAAGTGACCCTTTTTTCTCAGGTCCAAATCCACACAGGCCAGAAAAAAAGGTTATTTCTATGAAGTTAAGCCGGACCGAGGAATCTGTGTCTTGGACACAGCCTGCTGATGAAAAGGACTTGCACAGTCTCAGGACCAGCCCAGCATTGGACTGCAACCACCTTTCTAGATACACCTACTGGCTTTTGTCCCATTCTACATGATCAGTAAGTTAACACAATGTGTAGGTTGAAATAATTTCGTTCAGCAGCCACACCAGTGCCAGCTGCACTGCTAGCAATAACACAGCCTGTTCTTCAGAATCAAGCAAAATAGAAAATGCAATTAATTTTATTTGAAAATTCTGTCTGAGCACATTTAGCACACACTTCATTTTGCTGCCACATCGGCAGATACGCTCTGACCAACGTCACATACCCTGAAGAAAGAGAGTGGATACTATTATTGCTGTTTGAATATTCAGTCTATGTAAATGTGTTATATATGTTGCTTGGCTTTGTCGTAACAGAAAAGTCTAGCAAAAAAAACTTGTGGGATTTTTCTGTACACACTTCCCTTATTTTTTTTTTTGTTAATTTTGCTCAGTGCATATTGCAAGCTTTTATTTTTGGTTATATACCTCTAGCTATTATCTTGGAACAAAAAATCCAGACACACCCAGCACAAAACCACGTGAAATGGCTCAAGATTTCAGAATCATAGGTGCTGGGAAGGACCTATTAATCTATCTTTTTGCAGTCTAGTTTTTTCTATTTATTCTGAAATCCTCAGTTTAAATGGTATCTTACAAATGAATTAAGGAAAAACAGCTTCTGTACAGACAATCAGTTGGTTTCTGGGGAAGAGAAAGTCCTGTGGGTTTTGTGCAGATACCTGAGCTGCTGCATTAGAATAACCATAAACCACCAGGTTGTGCTGTTGCCCTTAAGCAATATGCGACACGGCAGAGCTATGCTACTGTGCTCATCTGATGGCTGTTCGTCGTCTGAGAAGAACCTAAAATCCTAGAAAACCAGAAAGCGAACAAGTCCCTTGGACTCATTTTCCTTTGGATCATACAACTCAGCATTTTTCCTAAGACTTTGGCTCACTTTAAACCACTGACACTGTTTGCTGTCAGGAAAATAAGGTACAAAAATAAGTCATTCACCTGCACAGGCTTAGGATGCACACAGGGCAAAGCTGACCCCAGGATCGGGGTTACACTCAGTGCAATTTCCAACCAACATCCATTAATGTTCATCACTGCAGCTTACTTTCACTAGCTCATCTCCCACTCCCCTCACAGATCATTTTCGAAACTATGTACTATTTCCAAAATCAGGAGTGTACCGAGGAGAGAGCTCGGAGGACTTGAGTAAGTAGAGATTGCTGAAGATGTTGGCCACCGAGTCCATTTCCAGTTTGAACATTAGTGCTGCTTGCACTAGACTGACCCTTTGAATCTGATGAGTGCCTCTGGTATGCTGGACTAACCCATAAATTTTTCAGAATATCTTTCAGGCTACCCTTTTTAAGAGTTTATATCCAAGTTATCTCTTTTTCTTGCTAAATTCAAAACAGATTTATTTATTTTCAGGGTCCCCATTATGCAGTTTCTAAGTAAATCACTGCTAAACTGAACAAATTTTTTTCTACAGGACCAATCAGTCAGACAGAGGTGTGACTCAAAATTACTTTTCCACTATGTATGACTAAAGTGATATGTAACCAGCAGAGAAGGAGTAACATCTTCCATTAAATAACAGAAATTTTCCATAAGAATGTGTAAGAATGGCCATGTTGCATCTGACCAAAGGTAAACTACAAATGTCAGGAAAACTTGCAAAATTAAAGTAGAAGAGCAGCCTAAACATATAACGATACACGTAAAAGGCTCCAGCCAGCAAAAAGCTGACTCTCAATAGGAGATGAGGGGTTTGTATATTATCGTCACCCAGGGGGTTTTCTTCCTTGAACTTGTCCAAGTAGTTTTGGCTACATTTGGTGTCCAGAACATCTGGCAACGGGATCCGCTGCATAAGTGCATGAGCTGTGAAAAGTTGTTTCTTTCAGTTTGCTTTTGAACCTACCACTTGCTAGTTGTACATGGGATAGTACAATGGAAACCTGACTAAGATTCAAGGCTGGAGCCTGATACTTTCCCTTACAAAAATAGATAATTAAATAAGACCAGTTTTAGAGGTTTGTGAAACAAGAGGCAAGATCATCCACCAACACAAAACTAAACCAGGACCCCGAATCTTTAAGTTTAGACAAAATAACTCAGAGACACATTTGGAGATGAATTAATTGAATTTTAACTCCCACGTCACTAAGCTGTGTATTCTCAATATTCCAAAACCTTCTAGGATACTTGCCCTGCTCCCCTTCAACGTTCTCCTTCTTGCTGGAGTAGCTTTTCCACCTCCAGACCATTTGCAAAGTCGAGAAATAGGGGAAAATCTCTCCCTGTTCAGAAAGGTTAAGAACCTTACCCCACAGATCTGTTCAATGTTAGCAAAAATACTGACGGAGAATAAAGCAAACCTAAGCAGCTCATTCAGTTGTAGTTTTAGAAGGCTTAAGACACAATCCATCACCAAAGCCTATTATGGAAATTTGAAAGCTACAGGGTTAAAGGTAAATTTCTGCCGTGGATTAAAAACTATTCATGAGATAGAGAAAACAAAGGAGAAGAAAAAAGTTCTAATTCTTGACATACAGAGAGGTTAATATTGAGTGCCCCAAGACTTGCTGCTGGGACTGATTTTTGTCAGTCTATATCACCAGCATAATACAAAAAAAGTGGTGGCTTACTCAGCAAATATTCTGCACTTCTCTACTTCAATAAGACTTGTGCTCACTTGCTTTAGATCTGAGTCTGTCTGCTGTAACCGGTAGCAGCACCCACAAAACGAAAAGGACGCAAAGAGAAATGAACCTTCATCTGGATGTGGTTACACTTCAGTAGAAAGGTCCCAAGGGGAGAATCTGCATTACTTGTGATTGCCCATGAATCAGAACAAAGATAATCCATCTTTTAAACCATTTGGTGAGTCTGAAGCTCTGCAAGGCAGATAAAACATCTTTTTTCCTTGTATATTGAAAAAATGTGGGGACCTTGCTGCTGCTATGGAAAACTGAATGAATGACATGCAGCTTCAAAAAGATTCTTTAAATCCCAAAAGAACTCTGTCTTAAAAATTTAAGTCATACCATGCATGTATGCAGATGTTCAGCTTGCAAGTACATCGTATACAACTCGTTTTCCAGTAAATGTGGCCAATGGGAAAAAATGGTAAAGGAAGTGTCATGCAGATTTGCAAATCTACCAGTACAGACACTAACAGATTCAGAGATGGTTGTTTATCTCTCCCTCCAAAAAACAAACCCCAAAATTTAAACAACTCAGTAAAAACGTCTGTTTATTCTTCAAAAGCATCCAAAAAAGGTTAATGTGTTGCAAGCGACTGATAAAGTCCAGTTAAAAAGTTTGCTGTTATTTCACTTCCTCCTGATTTTGAAATCAGTTTCAATCACGTCAGAGAAAACATTCAGAAGAAGCAAACAGAAACATCTTCCAGGCAGCAAGAGCTTTGGAAAGTGCAAAAGCAGTTCTATAGACGGTTCTGCTCCTTTTCAGACCAGCAAAAGTCTTTCAGCTGTGCAGTGTCTCAAAAAAAAGTGAAACTCTGCTATGGTCACTCTGAGTGGAGAAATCAGATTCAATTATCCTGTGCACATATATCAAGGTAAAAATGCTAACTTCAGTGAATACTCATGATTCAGAACATAAATTGATTAGCAGTCGGATCAGCCAAAAAGTTGTCTTTGTGGTGTATTTTATCGTTCGGCATCATGGCAGGAGGAATTGGCAGAAAAACAAAGTTGAGCATTTAATTTCCATTGTCAGTTGACGAAGGGATGAGCTCAGAAAATCAGTTGCCTTATGCCAACGCCTGTTGATATGTGTGATTAATATTTTCATTTGCTTTATGAATCATGCTGCCCAGTGTAGACTACCAAAAATATCTCATTTTTCTAAAAATGTGAGGGGAAGCCTTCCCAGCTTCCACAGTATGTTTGCCCTTTTGAGAACAATGTAGAACTGAGGTCAATAATTGTATTTTATTTTGGGTTGTTGTGTAGCACATGCAAAGCATTAGCACCATGCAAGATCAGCAGCCTTGAGGTCTTGATGGCTCCTGTCGGGGAACTGATGGAAATCAACAGTTGATAGCCACCTAGAAAGGAACTCAGAAAGTGTCCCTGATCTCCACTGGCATTGGTAAAGATATCTGCAAAGTTTTAAAAAATTATGTTCAGACTATTTTCAAAATATGTATTTTTCAGTGTCTCCTTTTCCTTTCTCTTGTTCTCAGACACATGGATTAAGTTAAAGCTGAGGATATCACTTCATTTTTTTAGACATGTAACACATCACTTTCCTCAGATTCTGGAGTTACTTAGCTGATAGGAGCATAGTTTTTCTCTTCAGAAAGCTGCTCTGTGCAATTCCATGTTGGCTGCAAGGATTTTCAGGGGAAAAAACATCCAAATTAAAATAAGTCACTTTAAAAACATGAAAGGAAAATTGCTGTGTAACAGTCATAATTCTGCCAGAGAAAAACAGGCATGAAAAGGGAAGGAAAGCCTTTCTAAGGGATTTACAGCTGGGAAAGCCTGGGAACTTTTCTTTTTGGGGTTGGTAGAAACACAGTGATTTACTGCTGCTGCTCACTAAAACAAGCACGCTAGTTACGGCAGAAGTGCGGAGCTGTTTATGCAAAGATTGAAGAGATGAGATGCTCAGGGAGCTTGGGGCAGTCTGACAGACCAGCCTGACTTCTCCAGCATCCAAAGACCTGAACACAAACACTGCCTGTCAGGAAGCAAATCTATAAAATGAAATTAATCCCAGGGGGAAGAATGCAAAGATTTAACTAACCACCTCAGGATCACACGTTCATCGGCTTAGTCACATACAGCATCAACCTCACCAACCTCATCAGCTGATGGTTGACTTCATCCATGCCACAGCCTGCCCCTTCTTGCTGCAGGTGGCCTGAAGGTCAGCTGGGCGAGAAAAGGGAGGGGAGACAGGAAGAAGCTGAGCACAACTCCTGTGTCAAGAGGAAGGCAAAGAAGGAAGAGCCAATCCTCAGTGCTTGGCTTCAAGCAGTGAGCTGTCAGGCACGTTACGTTAATAACTGTAATTTGTAACAGCGAAAGCTCTGGGATATCAGCAGCGCCTTGATGAGCTGTGACCAAGGATTAGCTGCAAACAGCCTCCTCACGCGGGAGGAGCTTCCCCAGCGCAGAAAGCATGCAGCCTCCCCAGCAGAAGCCAACAGCGCTTTGCAAAGGCACCATTGAGCGGTGGTAAACTTCAGGGTCTGAGTTTTGCTGATCTCATGGCACAACTGCAGCGCAAAGAAAAATACATGTGAAGTATCAACCTTATTGCCAACTGTTACGTGCCAGTAGAGTAGCAGGAGATCAGCTCGGACATGCTGTCTCTATTTCTTCAGTTTATAACATGCTTTGCGCTAAAGTCATCTGACAGCGCTATCAGCTAGAGAGAAATAGCTGCAAACTGCAGTGTAAGTTTAAGTGCATTTATTATGGCTGGGTTTTTGATGATTGGAAAACTCCCAGTGGGATTTAGGAGACGCAAGCAACTGACATTCACAACATTTTAATTCCACCTTGATGTCCCATGAACACTGCAAAGAGAAAAGAGTACATGCAGTTTCCTTCCACTGATTCATAATTTTATCTCCTTCAGTTTACTCAACCTAATGCTGATCCTCACTCCAATATTACCCTGCAGTTTTAAGGCTGACATTTATTTCTTTGACCATGACAGATTTAGATGTCTTTTCCTTCTCCATAGCGCTGTCAATTCCTACCCCATGTAAACTCGGTACAAACCATCTCCTGGCATCAGCCTTTCCACGTGTCTGTACGAGGTGTGGAATCACTCAGCGTCTCCGCAGTGTGACAGAGGTGTCTACATACCCTTATAGTGGTTGTCTACGAGGAGATTATTTAGTAGTAAAATAGGACAGTAAAGTGTCGCACTGCACTTAACTGCCTATTCGTTCTCATAAAGCATGTTTTGCATTTTCAACAACAAATATTATGGAAAGGACCAACAACAGGCCATTTTTAGCCATCAGCGACTAGTTAATTCCCTTCTGGGGCTGACACAGAGGAGGTCCCCCAGCTTCCTGCTTATCTTTTGTCCACACTCTGTGCGCAGCTCAGAGCGTAGGGCAAGGCAGTTCTCGCAGGTTTTGGTAGGGTTCGGTCCATTTTCCCAGAAGCACCCTTTGGGATTTGCATGGCTGACGGCAGTTTTGAGCACCCTGCAGCCATTTAGGGCCGGTGCCAGCAGAATCTCTGCAGAACTGACAGCCATCAAGGGGACAGTCCAGAGTTCGGGACTAAATAACGCCAAAGCACCCAGAGCCCTCACCACAGAGCTGATGGGTCCAGCTAGTGCTGCCCTCATCCTTTGCCTGCTAAAATGTCAGACCCATGATGTTGGCAACAGTATGTAGTCGTTTATTCATTCGAACCTCCCGGTCTGATCAAATTAGCACTTCGACCTCTCCCTCTTTCAACACTCTTTTACCCGAAAAGGAAGCAAAAAAGACCAACCTTGAAAGCTGGTTTTCCCGTCTTGCTGCTTCTTTCTTTAGCATAAAGAACTTTCTCAGGGCAAGAACCGACTACCAAGTAGCCAAACTACTTATACCCACAACTACTGGTTTATCTGCTGTCAGATAAGCACCAGGTCACGGAGCCAGAAACAATCATGTGACAAAAAATACAGTACTTTCTTACGCATAAATAATGTACTGAAGAAAGAGCACTTTGGCAAACCACGCAAGGAAACACATGCCTTTCTGCTCAGCTTTGTTTATGTATCTGTGCATTTCCCACTTTGCTGAGACCTTTGCACGCTATAGTGTATTTGTACAGCTGCTGATAGGGCTGGAGTGTTTCATTTGGTTTGAAATCTGTGCCAAGATCCAAAAGGAGTACGTGTAGATTTAATTTTTTTTTCTTTAACTCCTTGCGGTTTCAATTCACAGGGTCGATTTGTCATTTGAGTGGAATGTGATAGATTCACACTGCTTTTATTAGAAACAAAAAGCATTAAAATCTAGTGTAGCATGAGGGTAGCCATCCAACTCATTTATTCAGTTTTCATATCTGGTCTTCATTACTTGGCTGCATGAGTGTGGGATGCCAGGACTGAGAAAGGTCCCTGCATTCTGCTCAGCTGCTGTGTCATCCAACTACTTTCTTTTCCACTTCCAATTTTCTGATGTAAAAGGAAACAGTTGGGTTGGGTTTGTTTTGGTTTTTCAGATAGTACTTTCTGTGCGTGTTTTCAATGAATAAAAAACCACAGATTTTACTCCAGAAATAAAATGTCTGAAAAACAATTCAAGTTGAAGAGACTCCACTCTTCCGTTCTAGCAACTCTCCAACATTGTCACTCCCATATTGTCACCTGATGGTATCCTCAGTCCTGTCTGTATTTGCCATTTGCCATATAAACTCTTAAGGCTGAGCCATTTATGCCCTGAGTTTTAGCTGTCTAAAACACCACGAGGAAGTCAGAGGTAACTCTTGACTTGCTCCAGCTGCTCACAGAGTCATTGCCGGCTTAAAGAGCGCGTTGTTATTACGCTCTTGAATCCATGAAGTGAAACATTAAACATTTTAAAAGGTTCAAATGTGGCCAGGTCCCAGGCTGCAGGGAGAGTCTGGAGCCACTCCTCATTCGGTGGTATGCTACAGAGGGGTGTTTGCAGCAGAGACAGTCACAGCCACATCAGCACTGTGTTTAGCTAATTAGGCTAATGCTAGTGATTAACTGGTAACACCATAAATTGTGGTGGTAGCAGCAGCAGCAGTAGTGGTGGTGTGGGTGATGCAGGCTATAAGCTTTTTGAAGCAGAGGGGTGCTGGGACTCAGGTGGGCTTTCCAGGAGCCACCAATGGCTTCTTTTCTAGTTTTAGATCTGTGCTGATGGGTCTTTGTTGTTGTTCTGGCATCCCTTGTATAGCCTGGTTAAAGCAGAGAGGACTTTCCTCTAACTGCAAGCTTGTGCCTTGCTGTAGCGAGCAGAGCTGTATCCTAAATGTCGTGTTTCTCTGCTCAGGCTCTGACTATGCCCACCCATGACATTTTCTGCTCAAGAATGATCCTGTTCAGTACCAGCACATCCCATCAAGGATTTATTTCAAGTTGTGTATATTTAAGGTGTTAAATACAACATGTTTTTTAGTTTTTAGTGATCATCATCATCATCATGGCTTGGCTTTGCGAACAAAGATCTGGGAAGGGCTTTTCCCA
Source organism: Buceros rhinoceros silvestris (assembly GCF_000710305.1). Lineage (NCBI taxonomy): Eukaryota > Metazoa > Chordata > Aves > Bucerotiformes > Bucerotidae > Buceros > Buceros rhinoceros. The sequence goes on along the minus strand of NW_010389037.1, from coordinate 31,990 downwards.
CGCTCACTGCAAGCGATGAGTGCACCCTTCGGGCCTGTGCGGTGGATTTTTTAGGTGAGGCACCAGCGTGTGCAGAACTGGCTCCACCCTTTACACCTGAGGTTCATCTGCCAGGGCCTAGCGAGCTTGGACAGTGACAGCGAAGTCCTCGGGTCGTAGGTTTGGTTAGAGTATCCTTCTCTTAGATGATGGATGCCTTACAGGGCTAAACGAGCTCCATCTGCCCGGGTTTGGAGTCAGAGTTGTCCTTCTCCTAGGATGGTTGCCCGAAGGCTAGTGAGCCCATCCTGCCCGTGGACACACTTTGTCTGACCCTTCAGTTGAGACCTGTCTGGCCTGGGAGACCCTGCTGGAGGCGCATGCCACCACCAGCAGAGCTCTCAACCTCACAAGGGCACGACACATCCCTCCCCAAGCACAAGGGCACGCAAGCTCCTTCCCCATGGCAAGGGGGTGCCCGTGAAAGAGTCGCTGCTCTACCTTCAGACATCACAGACCCGGGCACGGGGCGGCCGGGTCCTGCCAAGAATGGGAGTCCTGGAGGATTGTTTTTAGTGATACTGTGCTGAAAAGAGCTAAGGAGCCTCCCATGAGCAGAGTCCTGGGGGAAGCTGAGTGCAGTTGGCTGTGATTGCTGAGCAAAGGTCTGAGCATGTTCTCAGAGGAAAACTGGACCAGCGAAATGGTTTTTAGGTTGAGAAACTTCCTGGAAAACTAAACTGGAGTTTCTGAGCAGGGGTTTCTGTTTGTTTCTACAGTAGTTGAGGAAACATGGCTTGGTTTATGCAATTTGTAAATAAATGTTGTTGCACTTCAGAAATACTTTGCTAATGCCAACAGTGTATTATTTTATAAAAGCAGGCTGCTGGGGTTACTTATTCTGATTATTACACTGAAATATGTTCACTGAGACCATGATATTTCACCTATGGATATTAGACTCCTACATACATTAAGATAGCTCTGGCTTTCAGAACAGTCATTTGGAAATATAATTACACACACTTGACAGGACTTTGCTAGCACTTTTGATCTTTGACCTGTTCATCTAGTAATTTTTAACCAGTTTAATTCTGCAAACTGTGTTCACATTATGTTTTCACACAAGATATTTTGGCATGATAAAGTAATGCTTATTACAAGTCAAGGTTGGTTTTGCTCAGCCAAAGCAGCCACATTAATTCAAAGTTCAGTGTAAACAAGAAACAGAATGAATGTTTTCCAAGTGGAAGAACAAACCTGGCAAGGAATAAAACATATTCATGCCTTTAAGTTCATAATACAAGTGTGCAGAAATATGGAGTTTCAGGCTTGAAGAATGTCAGAACATTTTACAGTCTATGGTTTGTGTATTTTTTCCCTTTCATTTGGAGTTAATTCTTCATTTTAACTAGCCTTAATCTGTTTCAGTTATTTATAATTTCTGCATATATCCAAGGCGGAATTTTATCCGAGTCTGAATTGGGACTGATTCTGAATGTCTTCTCAGACAAATACAAATAAATCAGAGCAGTCACTGACTGAATTTATCTGAGGATAAACTACAAGCTGTTGTGGCTTGTAGAAACACACCCCCACCACCCTACTAACTTAATTTGACTCTTATAACAGCAAGGCTCCACTGATGGCAAAGATACTATGATAGTTTGTGTAAGGACCAGAAGATTTATTGATTTTAATAACTTAGTATTGGATGATTTTTCACATCAGCGCTTCCTTGACTTCAAGTCAAGAAAATCAACTCCTAAACTATACTTGAAGTGTATTTGCTTTCATAACTTTTTCTATAAAATGGGTTTTACAGATATCCTACCAATCTTTTTTTGAACATTAACAATTTGCATTATCAGTTTGGAAATGAGTCTGCAGAATTAAACAGATCATGCCAATAATTACCTTGCCAATGCTGCATGAACATATGCCACCACTCCCCTGCTCTTCTTTCTTCCTGACTTGCTTCTGCCTTCAGGTGTTGTGACCTTGCTCTTTCTTGCAGCGTTGTACTGATACTTTATATTCAGCTTGTTAGCAATTGTTCTGCAATGCAGGATATGCTGATTTTCTGAGCATAGTTATGACATTGCAGATGCACAAAACATGTTTGCCTATATTAAAATCTGTGTGATTTACACTTAGACATAGCAAGCCTTCCTGGCATTTCCTTAATCCAGGACGCATTTTACAACAGTATCAAATCAAGACAGACTCCTGTCACTAATGGCCAGAAACTGTTTTTCAATGTGTTTTACTGTTAAACTGTAGTAGCGTGTAAAGTCTAAAACCTAAAGTCTAATGTTGCCTAAGTCCAGTGCACATCATTAAAAATGGTGCTAGTGTGAGTGAAGTCTCATACTGAAATATGAGGCAGTATAGATCCCTTGATAGTGCAAACAGTCATGTTGGAACTGCAATGAATGGACTTGCAAGCATTTATACCTAATAAGTACTGGTATTTCCTAAGTTTAGAAATATTTATCTATATTTTAAATTGCCTCTCTGATACTGAAAGAAGAATTCTTTGTCTGTGTTTGGTAGAAAGCTGGGAATCAAAATACAGAGGGTGGAAAATGGCAGACATTGCTGAGTAGAAATAGCTACCTCCCCTATGGGCTGTTATGGAATAAGTCAGCTTTTCACTTTTTGCTTAGTATTTTTGAGTTGAACCTTTTGCTATGTGAATGAGAGGGCACAGACAAATAACCAAATTTACTAATGGTCTTTAGTAATAGTATAAATAATATCAGGAACTAAAGACCTTAGAAAAGAATGTGGCCAGAGAAGAACAACTCTGAAAATAAGTCTTACATCATTTATAGGCAGGATTTCTAGCAGAAGATGGAGTAATCTAACACAAATCACGGGGAAAATTTTCTTCTGGTAACAATTCTCTGGGTTACTGCAACAAATATCCTCATTTCCTATCACAGAAAAGCCTTGTTTGCCTCAGAGTAGAACAAAACAGTTTAAAGATATTGCTATGAATATTAGATTTGGAAAAGACTGTAATCTTAATCAGAGAGGGGTGAAAGTAAAGGAAGATGACATGATCAAAAGATATGAAGAATGTTTGTTCATTATTAAGAATAATCTGTCCTATGCTATTTCTGCCTCTGATGTAGGCTGTAAAACACACAGAACTTGCACAGGAAGAGGCTGGAAGAAGATACTCATCTTTTTAAGATATATTTCATAGCATCATGGGGAATACAGAAAGATTACTCTCTGCATTTCAATAGCTGGCATTCAATCTGATTTGTAAAAATCCCGAACCATACAACTTCCATCTCTTCTATTATTCAACAGTTTAATATGCTGCATTTCTTGATATTTACATCAAGTGTCTTTGTTTCCTTATAATATATTCCCCTCACCTGTTAAAATTGTACTTCTATTGTATTGGGTTTGTGTGACAAGGTTTTGATAGAGGAGAGATACAGGGGTGGCTTCTGCGAGACACTGCTGGAGGCTTCCCCTATGTCCAATGGAGCCAATGCCAGCCTGCTCCAAGACAGACCCGCTGCTGCCTAAGGCCAAGCCCATCAGCAGTGGTGCAGCGTTTCTGTGATAACAGGTTTAAGAAGAGGGGTGGGTAAAGCCTCAGCACTGGAAATTGCAGCTGAAGAGAGGATGAGAATATGTGAGAGCAACAACACTATGCAGACACCAAGGTCAGTGAAGAAGAAAGGGGAGGAGGTGCTGCAAACACCAGAGCAGAGGTTTCCCTGCAGCCCATGGTGCAGACTGTGGTGAGGCAGACTGTCACCCTGCAGCCCATGGAGGTCAGCAGTGGAGCAGATGCACCTGCAGCCCATGTAGGACCCCATGCCAGCGCAGGTGGATGTGTCCAAAAGCAACTGTCACCCTGTGGGAAGCCTGCACTGGGGCAGGTCTGCTGGCAGGACCCATAGAGCCATGGAGAGAGGAGCCCATGCTGCAGCAGGTTTGTTGGCAGGACTTGTGACCCTGTGGGGTACCCGCACTGGAGTCATCTCTTCCTGAAGGACTGAACCCTGTGGAAGGCACCCATGCTGGAGCAGTTTGTGAAGAGCTGCAGCTCACGGGAAGGACTCACGTTGGAGAAGTTCATGGAGGACTGTCTCCCATGGGAGGGACCCCAGCTGGGGCATGGAAGAGAGTGAGGAGTTCTCCCCCTGAGGATGAAGGAGCAGCAGAGATAGTGTGTGATGAACTGATTGCAACCCCCATTCTCCATCCCCATTCCAGAATTTGGGAGTGAAAGTTAAGCCCTGGAAGAAGGGAGGGGTGAGGGGAAGCTGTTTTAGTTTTATTTCTCATTACCCTACTCTGATTTGATTGGTAGCAAATTAAATTAATTTCCCCAAGTCAAGTCTGTTTTGCCCATGACACTAACCGGTGTGTTATCTCTCCCTGTCCTCATCTTGACCCACAAGGCTTTCAGTACTTTTTCTCTCCCCTCCAGTTGAGGACAGGAGTGATAGAGTGACTTGGTAGACACTAACCGGTGTGTTATCTCTCCCTGTCCTCATCTTGACCCACAAGGCTTTCAGTACTTTTTCTCTCCCCTCCAGTTGAGGACAGGAGTGATAGAGTGACTTGGTAGGCACCTGTGGTATCCAGCCAGGGTCAACCCACCACACCCGTATAAAGAAATGAATCATTATCCTTTCTATAAGCTTATACCTTCAGATGCTTGAGAGCTGTTATTGTGCTCCTGCTTATTCCTTATTTGGCCAAATTATAACCACTTAATTCCATTCATTTCTCTGCACGCTTCAGTTCTCACAAAAAACCCTTAATTTTTTTTTCTGTCTCTTCTCTGATTTCTTTCCAATTTAGCATCGTTCTGGGAGACCATTTCCCATAATTGCATGCAAAGGCCACAACAAGGCTGCAGGAAATCCTTGCTTTGTGAGTGCCATCCTTTGTGGCTGTCCAAAATCCTTTGAAGGCTGTGGCTGAACTTCCATTGGATGCAAAGGGCACCGGATCCTGAATTATCATTTTTTTTTTTATAATTCTTGTAACATATTCCAACTCTCTTATCCATTACCACTGATCCATTTCCTACACTGCTCCTTCTACCAGTTCATCTTTGGGTTGGCAATATGTTTTACGTATTTTTAAATCATTAATGAAGATGCAAAGCAAATCCAGACTAACCATCAGGATGTGTTACCCCACTAGATATCTCCAACCATCCTGCTGCACAGCTGTTTATCGGGATTGTTTTCATTTGTCTTTCAGCCAATATTCAATCCACACACAAATGTCTCCAGCCAACTGACTTGAATTAATTTTTCAATTAAGATTTCATGAGACAGTGTCAAATGTTTTACCAAAATCCAAATATCAGTTAACTCATATTTCTTTGTTTTATTTTTCTTTTTCTCCCTGCTGTCTCTGTTTAAAGCTCGTTCCTCCAAGTGCTTCATGTAAAGCCATCAACAACCTCTCCACAGGTGGAGCACTTTAAAACTGTGCTTGCCACGAGGTAGGCTTGAGTTGTCTGTTTGTCTAAGGATCATTTATCTCAGGGTTCGCAGACCCTGGAAGAGGCACCTTTCTCCTTGGGTCTCTGCAGAGGGACTGGTGTAAGTGAAGGAGTTACTGGGCTGTTCTAAATAAATCCACTCTCGGGCTCATAAATCTCCCCGTTATTTTAGTTAACACAGCTTGAAAACACCTTCTGTGCATTCCCTACCATCATACAAAAAGCAGCAGATGAATTTGTATTTGCATTCACTGATTTTTATGCCAATGAGGGAAATTTCTTTCCATCTTCAGCCATCAGCTGGTGTCTGTGGTGTGCCCAAGCCAGTAAATGCAGGCTCCTTAAATCCAGGATGCTGTTCCCCAAAGGGTCTAAGGGTTTGAATTTTGACAATCCCATCCCTGTACATTAATCCTCTGGTATTTCTATTGCTTTCAGAGGGACTGATCATGCAGTGAAATGCTGCTTATTGTTAATTAAAAAAAGTCTAGCCTGGACCTTTTAGAGCTACTCTGTGTTTCTCTCAATGAGGGCAGGTAAGGAAAAGATGGTAGACCAAAGTTTTTACATAAGATTTAACATTTAGTTAATTCCTTTCATTCACCAAAACCAATCATGAAAGTAATTGTAGGCTTTAACTCACTCTATCCTGGATCCTCACTTACTACACAGGAAGTTGATGTGATGAAAGAGGCAGTAGCTTTCTATGAACCAGAACAGCTTATTCATGTCTAAACCAACAGTGAAAGTAAATCTCCAGTCACTCAGATGGATTTCAAATTAATTCATAGGGACTAATTATAGAGTGGTTTGACCTTGATTCTGGAAGAATATTACCAGAAAAGCATTTTATGATCTATTCAAACTGCTGCCAACAGTAGGGTGAGTTTTTGAAGAATTAAAATGCCTTCTCCTTCCATGAGAAAAGTACAGGACCATCAACGCCCACTTTTGCGGTAGACAGAGACTCAGACTGACTGTTGAAGAATTATGTATTTCTTTCAAAAAATCACATCTGAATCTATGAAAAATGTAAAGAGCCCTTTGAATAATGAAGAAAACCATTGAAATCAAAGAAACCCAATGGCTCCCATTTTATTGCAAACATATTTTAAGACTTGACAACAGTTGCAGTGTTCCCCTAATTTTTGCTATAAAAGGGAAGTAAAACAACAATTTATTGTAGCAATACTTCATACTGCCCTACTTGCGTAAATTGTCTTTAAGCTCTAGGGTAAGGATGGAACATTCATGTCTTTAAATTGGATACAAAAGCTGTTTTGATGCTGCGGCTGCTGTAGCATAAATTGCTATACAGAGACTACCAGATATATCTAAACACACTGATGCTCAGCAAATTGTGAATGTTTTTTTTTTTTTGCCTGCTCTACCTGCAATGCTTTTGGTTTGTGCTCCTTTTAAATACTTTCTAATGCTTGGGAAGTATAACACGGACCTTGAAAATGTTCCCTGCTTGTGGGAGGTTGCATAATTCTCCTTGAAACAGACCCAAAAGCATCTGAGTTGTCCTAAAGTTTTAAAATGTTTTAGCATAAGTAATTCATAATATAAATTGGCTGACCAACGTGAACCTGGATCTTACACTGCCATTTTTTATGATGACATAATGTTCTACCTACAACAATGGGGAGGAAATAGCACTTATTAAAGTTTCATTGGAGAGCAGCAGTGGGTCACGTACCGTGTCACAGAGGTGATGCGCTCTCCAGACCCCACAGAGGAGGGACTAAAGGGTGGCTTTGCCTCGTGTGGTTTCGGCCAGGTTGTTGTTACAGGTTGATATCCTTGGCGTGCTGGCAAGGTGGTGTGATGGCCGCACAGTCACTCAGCAGGAGCAGCATCACTGTCTGGAAAAAGGTCCTGGGACTGCTCAGAAGGCAGCTGGATGTTTTGCAGGTGGTAGGAGGCTGCTCATATCTGTTCAATATTCCAGATGGCATCTGTAATAATTACACTTAGTGAGACGGGTAAGCAGGGAACTGTGCCAGTAAGGAGCCCTTGCAAAAGCCTTTTGAACCGACTGCTGTATTTCGCAGACAAGTGCATAATGTCATACTGAGCAATTAGACATTGAATTAGCAATTAGGTATTGAATCGAGTAGGTCTCCGATGTAGATACCAACTGTCTCTGGAAACTCCTTCCTCACTTGTACTTTCATTACGCTTCCTCTGTTGTCCATTACGGAATAGACTTTTATGCTCTTTGTAGGAAGGAAAATACACTTTAAGGCTATTAAGTGTTAATGATCAGATTGTAAGGTCCTATTTATTTATTTATTTAAAGGTATTCAGCACGTGAGAGCAAACTGAGCAGCCCAACTTCTGCAGCAGTATCTTTGGGAAGGCTGGAAGAGAATAGAGACGTAGCTTCTGCATTCACAAAGCGGGGGAAGGCCAGTTGTTAACTGCATGATTAGCAGTGCAATCATCTGATATTTTAAATAATAGGAGAGATCTGAAACAGGAAAACAAATTAAGCCTTGCTATGGATGAGAAAACATTACCTGAAAATATGCATGTATTTAGAACTTAGCTACAGCAACAGATGCTGTGTCTGGAAAAAGGTATTTACAAAGATGTAGGGAGCTGCCTCTGCATCTCACCTCCAAATCGCCATAAAACTCACAATAATCACAAATCAGCTTTTAAGCAAAGAAATGTGTACATGCACAAAGAAGCAATATGAAACCACATTTTATTGTTTCTGGAATTAACAAATATATTAGCGTTTAATTGGCAATGGCTTATAAGGAGAGTTCTTTGGTTTTAGTGCATGGGTTCTAGCTTGCTTTTTAAATCTAAAACTGATGTTTTGAAGCCCTGAATTTGTTATAACAGGAAAAAATGGCAGTTTTCTTTATTGTTGTTTTCTTACCTTAGGAAAAAAAAAACCTGACAAATATGTCTATCATCCTGTTTGATTCAGAAGACATAGCAAAACCTGGAGGAGGTGGAAAATCATTCAATTTTTTGAAGGTGGCAAACAGTTTCCATATCTCCAGACCGATACCTAGTTTAGAAGTAAAAGTTTAATTTACAGCAGAATGTTCAGATTGCTGCCTGGATTTTAAGCATCTGCGCCTCTTGAGTGCTTTGAAGCCACCTGCAATTTTGGCCCAGTGGGCAGAATTAGGTGTGTGCATTATTCATAGTATTACATATCATTTTGCGCGCTTTCCAAGCCACCTCCAGCCATTCTTCCTGGGTATTAACCTTTGGTTGTGTCAGCTCCAGCATTTGCAGTTTTCCTAACTGGCCTATGAAGTGGAAGTGAGAAGGCAGTCAAGGTTGATGAAAAATGCAAACAGCAGGTCCTGATTTTTTATCTTAACTTACATTTTTAAAATCATGTTTTGCTCTGCCTAAAAAACCTGTTTGTCCTTGGCAGTAATACTGTTCAAAAACCTATTTCCAACAAGACTGAAAGCCTTCAGATATAGGTATAGTCAGGATATACTGTTAATCATTGGATTGTCTCTCTTGGGAGAGGCAGAGGAAGAACACTTTTTCTGAACGAGACCTGCAATGCCTTGAACCTCAAAGCTGGGTCTGGAGAGGAAGTTGCTGTGGCAGGTACAGCAAAACATAAGGACAAACAGGAGGGAAAGGATGAGGAGGTGAGGTACCCACAAATCAGGCTCTAAATACATATAGGGAAAAAAAATCCCTTTTTTTCTTTAATGTCTTAAAGAAAGAAATAGGTCTCATTTTTTCTCTATGCTTAAATATCTTAAGTCCTTATAAAATAACTTTCCTAAGTCCCCAAAGAAGGCTGACAACACCATATTTTCGTAGAGTCCGTATGTTTCTAACACTATCAAAAAATGTGAACGATGGGCAGCACCATTAATCCTTCCCAAAAGAGAGCAGAACTGCAAACATCGGTACCTTGCACCTTTTTTGTGTTAAAGTTTGGTCCAAAACATTACATAAATGGTGTCCTGCCGCAGGTTTGAGAGATTTTTTTGTTTGTTTGTGCATAGGTAGAACGGTTTCCCTCCAATACTAGATGCATTGTGGAGAAACATGCTCACACAGAACAAGCTGTTGGCATACTCAACTCATCGAAGAGATAACAATAAGGTAGAAGATATTGTTAGTGCGACGTTTTATCTTTGTTGGGAATTTCTCTAGCTAGATGTCTTCATATCTTTTGTGGTGATCAGGTATCAAATATGTTCTGTTATTCAATCTTGGCTGCTTTGGGTAGATAAAATGGACGGAATGCAGAGAAGTAGGGATTCATTTATAGAAAAAAACTTAGCTAGGTGATGCTGTATCATCCCACGCTTGTTACAAAACAGGTGTTTTTCGCAAAGCTTACTGCGAAAAAAAAAGTTTTGTAGTTATAAACTTTATTCAGATGCAGATTCTGTGAAAGATTACGTGAATATGACAAATGTATATTTTTATCATATAAAATTATGATTCTTATCTGTCCCCAACATAACGGAACTCCCAGCAATTCAGACGATACATTAAAGATCATTCTTGAGCTATCAAAAGTTAGTTCCCAAGGTCTGCGTGACATCTGGATTGTAAAGTGTCTCATGAAACCATGGCAAAATTAGAATTGTCTCTCTCTGGATTTCAGCTGGAGGCAAAGAATTTTTGCTCTGCAGAATGGGAACCAAATCCTGAAGTAAATTTGGCCTCCACAGTCCACAGGAAGATGAATTCTACATTTTTGTGACAGCAAAAGGCACACAGGTGATGCTCAGACTGGTGTACCTGGGTGTTAACCAGCGGAGAATGCAGAGAGGTGGTGAGTCTCTGATGTTTGTTTCCTTCATTCATATGTTGTAGGCAGCTATAAAATTCCTCTGTTATTTTACTTGATGCTTTCTAAATAACACCTAAGAAGCAGTTAGGCCATAAAAGGTAATTTTACATTTTATTTTGTGTTCATCACTTTATCTTTCTGTTGTGACATGGATGTGACATGAAAATAGAATATCTGTATTGAGAGAACAGCAACATTGCACACAAGGTGACTCGGTTCAAGTATTCCTTAGCTTGGCAAATGGGATGTTCCTGTCTCCTAGTCCACAAGCACTATAACCTGATGGGCAGTCACAGGGTCTCTGCTGGGTAAGGCTTTTTGCACAACACGAAGATGCAAAGGAATCGTCCAATCTCTCCTTTACAAGTTAAAGTGCCTGGGATATGGAGGGAAAAAAAGTTTATTTCCTCCCTTTATCTTGTTTATAACCAGATCCAGGCTTCTCCATTTCATACCCAAGCTACCAGCCTTGGTATATAACTTGCAGGAGAGAAGGGGAAAGAGAACAAAGTAGTTCTTGACTTGACAGGAGGCTGGGAAGAGGGAAGGATGTGTGATTTGCTGACAACTTAACATTAGGGAACCTAGCGGAAAGCTGTTATCTTGTCTGTGAACCTGCCGCAAAGGGTGATGTGAATTGGCAGATAGATCACAGCTATTTGCTAAACAAATAAGAATACTAAAACTCAGGATGAAGTTGCCTGCTTCTTGTAGAGGTGTGTGCTGCAGTGGCTTTAACTTCTGTACTGGAGTTGCCCCTAATTAAGCCCTCTCTGTAATTGTGTGAAGGTTTGTTCTACTTGTATCACTATACAAAATATAAAGGTACCTCTTGTATCCCTATTTCTCTTTTTTTTTTTTTCTTGCAAGTGCCTTTGAAGTTTTCGAAATTATCTCTGCAAAGCCGGATGTTGCTGCCTCCCCTTGACTCCCATCAGGAATTTCCCATGCTTTTCGGGTGAGCACGAGGGCCAGGAACAGCCCCTTCTTTTGTGCCTCTTAGCTCAGCAGGTCTGCCAACAAGAAATTACTATTGCTGGAAAAAATCCTGATCAAGTGCTGCAGTCGAGTGCTTGTTTCAATCACGAGCTGTGTAATTAGTAAATAGGAGGTGAGACGGGACAGCGTGTAGAGTGGAAGTGAACTGTCAGATGTGTTGGCATCTTGTCTACATTTCTAACCAGTGTCTACGTGCACACTGGGATTTTAGAAGCTTGTTATGGAGCCAAATTTGGATTTGGGAGCTATTTTTTGAGGGTTTCCCTCTATTAAAAGAATTGTATCACATTAACAATCCCATTCTAGCTTCCTGTGCCCGGAAATACTAACATGCAAGGTCCTAGATCTAGCAATTAGCACCGTTTCTGAGTAATGCAGTGACTAGTAGTGCTGCAGTGTTATATGGCTCTGGTCAGGAGCAGAGTTCAGCTGAAATGGGCTCTAAGAAGCACTGAATCATCCAGTGTGGGTATCTTTTTCTCTATATGTTTACATCTGTGTCCATGCCTGTATTTACAAGTCATTCCAATAGAAGTAGTGTTTCTCCACAGAACAGCACTGGAAGCAGTTTCCCCTTTAACTCACAAATGTTTGAGGTGTTTTAGAAACCAGATCCTCCCCTCTCACCCTCAGGTTTCAGTCTGATGTAAAAATACCCGTCAATGATTTGCATTGCAATAGTAAAACCAGATAGGAGTGAGCCCTTCCAGTAAAAAATTCCAGGCAAGCACAATGGCAAGTGACCTGTAAGAGAAAATCAGATAAAGTGCTTTTGAACTCCGTGCTACTCTGTCGTTTATTACTAGTTCTCGTATTAGATATTTTTCCTGTACTTAGTGTTGCAATTAATAAAAAACCTATATATAAAGGTAACTGGGTGTCAGCTTCATTTCCAGTTAAGACTGTTGATTAAAAACTACTTTACAATGACATTAAGCTGCAAAGAACAAGTAAAAAAAAACATAAGCCCAAGACACGCACTGTCAGTCCCCACAGATTTAAATTTAATTAAATGAGAAAACTGCCCGACATTTTTTGTTCACACTGAAGATTCACAGAGCTATCCCAAGAATGGTATTTGGTTATTCCAAGTCATGAGCTGAGCTTGGAATATTGTTTTATCACTAACACTGCCTGTCATTCCCCATTAGGTCTAGTATCTAAAATGCCACGTTGCTGCAATGAAAATAAAAGGCCTTGGCCTCGTATTAAATGTGTCCTGAGGATGCAGCCTATGTGATTACACCAGTTTATCCATTTATTAACACAGTAAGCCAGTTGTTTGGGATCTGAAATTCAACCCTGCAGTGGGGCTATTTTGAGAGGTGTTGACCACCTGCTCCTGGATGCAACTGAGCCTTTAAGGCTTGAGGTAACACCTCAAGCGTGGTGTTATCTCCCTTTAAAACCAGACCTCCACAGCATGACCTGGACCCATGGCCACGTGAAGCAACGCCCTCTGTGTCAGCCTGATCCTACCCCTGTGCTGGTGTCTGCGTTCCCCAGGCAATGTAGAAGAATTTTTCATGTACTCCCAGTAAATCTGATGTTTTCCCCCACAAAGTCTGAGGAAGAACTGGTCATTGCTTCCTAACCCCTGCAAATAACTTGCTGTCTTTTGAAGTATGGAATTATTCATCTGACATTTTATCTTGTCTATCTACCAGCACCATCGAGTCAAATATATCATCTTCAAGCCCAGTTTTCATTTTTTTGAATGTTAGCTTTATTATTTGTAGGTTTTCTCTTCTCAAAGGTAAATTAGGAAATAAATGAGCCCGCAGACAAAGCTGAGAATATGTTATATGATAGCAGTAATGTACAAAGAGGAACATGAAAATGTCATCAGTCCCATTGCCAGATATGGTCTTGTTAATATTTTTTCAGAAAAGTGGCTCGTAGTGTTGGGGAGAGAAACAAAAAGAGGCCAAGGAGATGATAGGAGAGGAGAGGCGGGGGACTCAGACCTGTATAAACCAACTTCCCCAGTGCCTCTTCCTCGCTCCAAACAAGGGCATTGTTGCCTTCATAGTTGCTGAATTTTTTTAAGCTGGTCTAGTCTGTGCGAGAGGAGCTGGCCTTTCAAGCAAACGCGGTGACTTTTTGAGATGAAAGGCCAAACCATGTGTTCATGAATTTTAATGTAAACAAAATCAGCTTTTTTCCCCAGTTTTTAAGATCTTTCTTTACTTTGTTGTGTGGGGTGAGGGGCAAAATGGCCAAAGGGTAAGCTGCAGCATGCTGCTACACATGTTTTCATCTCCAGCTGAATCTTATCCTCCACGGTCTAAAGAAATCACATTTACAACAAAGAGACCTGAGAGACTGAGACCAAATCAGTACCTAGAGCACAGCTTTTCCAAAACATCACTAATAGAAAAAGAATATGAAATGAGATTAGCTCTTCTGCCTCTTCACAGGTTTCTCTGAAGTTGCTGAAGTGGATGTTTCTACTTCAACAATAATCATTAATAACGTTATTCATTTTCAAAGCATCCTGCACTTATTCTTCTTAATTCCAGGGAAGCAGCTTAACATTTCTGTCTCTGTTTTGTTACTTGGGAAGAAGTACAGAGGAGGCAGTTGTTCCTAGCTCTGCAGCAATGTATTGACAGACCTTTGGCTAAAGCGTGGTAGTTCCAGCTCCATACCAATTAGTCTCAGCAAATATTGCGGCCGAGGTGACCTCTCAGAGGAGTTCAAAAAGCAGTCCTGCAAAGCAGCACCTGCAGAAGGTAACAACTGTATTTTCTTACATCTTTTCTGTCCTGTGGGCTCCCCAGTGGCAGAAGGAACATGCTCCTAGCACAGTTATTTTGAACAAGAGCTCATTTTGCAGGGTGCCTTCCATTCCTAAATTTTTACTTTCGAAGTTCTACTGCTAACTAATGATGCTGAGGCACCAGAAATGCCATCTGCCATTTCTGAACTGACACCTGCCCTACACATCGTTTTGAGCATCTCATATGGTAATGCCAAAGAGACACTTGGGCTTTTAATCTCCATCCATCTCCCTCTCAATCCTGCTCAAACATGGCAGCTCTCCTAGTTAGATATTCCTGTACGTGCATCCCTCTATAGCTACAGCAACACCCAGAGTTACACGCAGGGAATTAAAAATGCAGACTCTATGAATATTTTGGGGAGGGAGAATAACTCCTGCTACTTCACAACTTCACTTTGAAGTCTGGAAGATGAGAAGTACTTTCAATTTATTTTATCACTGTAATTTAAGGGTACATATATTTTTCTTATTTAAAACCAAAAGTCTGGATGAATAACTACACTTTAAATTATATTTGCTCTAAAATAAAAGGAAACATGTGACTGGTTTTGATATCTGCAGCATAACAGTACAGAAACTCTGAAATCATAATGAACATTACGCTTTCTTGTAATTCATTGAAATAATGTTACTATTATGAAAAATTGTGTTCATGTCACCGAGAAGTGACTGAGTTAATGTTTGACCCCTTTGAGCTAAAAACGCTCATTCCAGCCTGAAGTTCTCCAACAGCAGCTTTAAGTCCTTTTCACAGTCTTCTACCGACATCACTTCAGATACTATTATTTTGCTCCAAATTCCACTTGACACAATCCACCAACTGAAATATGTCTCACGCCTGAAGAACGCTGCCTTGGCTGATCTTTCCACTGAAATGAAGTTTCTTGTTTACAGCTGCGCGTTACCTTGTACTGCACTTGCTGGCTCTGCCGCGTCTCCCGCGTATGTGCTGGAAAAGTCACTTGAATGGTTTGTAACGGGTTCAGCTGAATCAAGGATCGAGCTCTACCGCTCAGCGCTGCAGGATGAACTGAGCTTCTCAGCAAAGCAATATGCGGCAGCACAATTTGATGGCTCTTCTGTGAAAGGACCACTTGAGAGCACAAAGCTCACTCCGCTGCTGTGACTCAGTACAAGCACAACAGGACTTTTTCTTACGGCTTCTTGAAATTTCTGTGCTGTACCTTAATAGCTACAAGTTTATGCACACACATGCTCCTAATGTCTGTCCCTCCACTTCCTCTCAACACTGTAATATGTATTTTTGTTACCAAATCTAATACGGGCAAAAAATATTCTTGTTTCTCTGTTTTCCACAGGTTTTTTTGTCCAAGATCAGCCAAGTTTGCTCATGGGCAAATGCACCCGCACAGAAGGACATGGTAGACTCCAAAATTGAAGACCAGGGGTGAGGATGCACAGGAGCCGTGGTGCAGCTGGGGTGAGCGTCTGCATTCTGCAGCCCACTTTGAGGAGCGATTTGTGTTGTGTGGCTACTCAGGTGTGAAAGCTCAGTGCAAGGAATCCAATTTCAAGGTACCACTTTTAGAGCTTGCTACCTACTTAAAGTTTCAGACCTGAGATATCGAAGTGATTTTTTTTTTTTTATAAACAGACTTAAAAGAGTGAATTTCGATTTGCATCCCCCGCCCCTTCCATGTGGGGGGTATTTTCATTCTTGGAGGCTGATATGTCTAAAAGTTGTGTGTAACTGTTATATTGCACTTTTATATTCTGTTCATAGGAAAAGTTATACAGAATATTAAAAAGTCTCATGATATAAAAGACATTGTAAAACAAACAAACATAGAGCACCTGCTTTTGTTCCTCATTCCTGACACACACACACACACACACAAAAAAAATGGTCAAAACACAAAGCTCTTGCATAAATCGTTTCCATTTCAATGAAATCTGTGGTTGCCAACAGGAAAATATCTACATTTTTGCTTGTTCTATCAGCTTCTAGATTGCAAATATCATCTTAAAACCGCAACTATGCAAAAAACCTTTTTGGAAGCTACAAAATGATAAAGGATTTCATGGCCAAGAGAGAAAACTGGATAGATGAGATACTTGAACTCTAACATCTCTTGGTTAGTGTGGAAACGCAGTAGCAGTGTAATGCTGAATTGGCAAAAATTACTTCCATTCAGTTCAGCAATCCGAACTATTTTGGCTCCAATTAAATGAAAGAGAAAATGTAGAAAATTGGACAAAAAATACTGATTAGCTCAACTAAAAAGGCCAGAATGAAAAGGCTCAACTACACAGGGGCAGAATAGAGAGTTGAACCTATATTTGGAAATGAGAAAAACTATGGAGTAAAATAAGAGGTGGATATATTTATGTTTTCACTGCTCTATCTCGACTTAAAATGTTTTGATTGCAAAGTCTAGGGAAGATTAGCAGTAAGAGGTTCTGTTTTCCCTGTCAATTATTTAGTTCTTTCATAGGGGAGAAAAAAGCCAACAACCCCCCCCTCAGAACCTGGCCTTTGATCTCTCATTTCCTCTATTGAGAAACTGTATAATTAATTTATAAAATAGAGCAGCTCTTCCTTTGTCTCTTCATTATATCAGTGATTCACTGTGCCAAGAGAGCGACAGAACCACAAGTTGAAATGCAGTGTAAATTAGGAAATTGGTCTGTGTTACAAATCCCTTTGAGGATCTTGCTGAGGCAGCCTGGCAGTAGCTACACGAGCTACTCGGTCATGTTAGAACACCCTAATCCTCTTCAGTATTGAATATCTTTTCTGTTTGTTCTTCACCTCATTGATGCAGTTACTACCCAATAGAAAGTGGCCTCCAGAAGAGGTGATGTGACTCAAGACATGGTCTCAGCACTCCTTTAGCCTCATTAGTCCTTTTGAAGGAAGAAGTGCAAGAAAAATGAAGAAAAATCTAGATGGATCCATCAATCAACCAATCTATAGCACATCTGAAAAAAAAACATGTTTTGCTAGGAATGAGCTAGTGGTCTTTCAAGATGATCCTCATCCAGCTGCCATTAATATTACATTCCTTTTATCTACTATGGAATTGGATTTAATGCAATTATGCTACTTGAAAAGAAGTGTAAAGAACTAAAAAACCTCATCCCTCCCTGCACCTGCTTTTTGCTGTGTGTTTCCATATTGATCTTTTTTTTTTTCTTATTGACCTCTCAGGGGTATGGGTTAGCGTTCAGCCAGAGCACATTGTTTCACAGTGGTGCAATGAATAAAATCCAGGCCTAAAAATAAGAGTTATGAGCAGATGTATAGACTGTCATAACAACAATATCTAGCTCCTTTCCGGCACTGTTTATCCATTGACCGAAGTGTTCTTGGAGAAACCTGTAATCATTTTCAGTATTACTGTAAGGCCTTGACCAAATCTTGATCTTAATCTTATGCTTTTGTGGATTAGACCTTCTCAAGCACCAACTCAGACCAGCTTTACAGAAAAGTGTCTACTGCACTTATAAATGCAAGTGATGTTCAGGGTATTCCTTTATAAAGTTTACTAGAGTCCCATGAGAGGATTTTTTTTACTAGGACTAGTTAGGAAATCGTTTGTCCTGTTTTCAAAGCAGTAGCCTCACATTAACTCCTCGGTTAAAAAATGGTGGGTTTATACTAAATTGTCTTAATCAGTGGTGTTGATGGCTAATTTTGTGTTCCTCTTGCAAATGTTTCACAACCTCAAAGCTTCAAAGCACCACGCAGACCCTGATCTCCTGAAGCATGTGGTTGAAGGTAAGCAAAAGTGAACGTTTACTCTTTTTGTTCTCAAACACTTATGTTTCTATTGCTATTTTAATTTGATTTTCCCACCGTTTTTATTGTGCATTATTGATTTTGTTTCATAACACGATCTTTAATTTCTGCAGCATTTCTGGCTGATGTGACACAAGACACTTGATGCATCTAGCTTGCAAATATTTATTGGCACTTCCATTGGAAATTAAAGTTCAGACTGGAGTAGCATTTTTATTTGTTCATTTAATCTGCCAAAGAAGCAGGTGTGTTCTTTGCTGCCATTCTGCCACCCTTATTCCCGATCTGCATTTCAAAAGAGGTGAGATACAGCAAGAGGTCTAATAACCGCACACCCATAGACTTCCATCTACAGATCGCAGTTCAAAAACTGGCTTTTGGTCAAACCCACGACGGCTTGACAGCTGTTTGGTCATTTCTCCAACCTGAACTGGTGGCCTCCATCCAGCTTCTTGTGTAAGTAGGCAACTGCATCCAAATATTTAGATTAAATTAGTACCTTTAACTGGCAATCTCGGCAGACCTGACAGGTTTGAATGTCAAGGAGATTTGTCTCAGGAACCACACTGGTGCCCTGCTAGTGCTTACCCAGGTCTTGCTGGGCTTCATGGATACATTTTCCATGTGTTTCTAAGATGCGAGCTGCGTATCTTCCAAAAATCTTTCTCTTAATTCTCAAACTACAACATTATTTTCCATTCCATGCGCAAGAATCCACACCAAATTTTATTTAATCAAACATTTATAGCATACTAATTTAATGGGGCTGTTGTAGCAACACTCTTGGCAGTGATCCAGTTCCCTCATTGGACTAAACGGTGCAGCTTTCGGCTTCATATTTATTCGCTTGGGGACTGTGTTACTGCCTCATAAAACAGTGCGATAGTACGATTATCACTTAATTATACAGCAAGCTTTTTCAGGCTTCAGTGTCTGCCTTCCTACATCAGCCGCAGCAGATTTCTCTGAACACCAGAATGTGCAGGAAATACAAATTGGTCTGTTCAAACACTCATAAATATGTCTCAGAGAGCCGTTTTGTCAGAGAATTATTATTGGAGAATTATTAATATGTTATACTCAAATATGATAAATTAGTACTTTAGAACAAACAGATGAATATATTCCTAATAGAATTGATTCCAACAGGTAATTCTGACTCATCACCTATTATTCCTTACATAAAAATTCCCAGCAACAGAAATGGGCAACTTAGCTGGGTAATGAGTATACACTGCGAAAAAAAAAAGAGACAGAAAGAAATGCTGAAATTTAAACTGCATAATCACTAATTGTTGGTATCTGCAATAGGAATTTTTGGAGATAATTTCAATAATGAATATATCTAAATGTCACACATAGCTAGAATTTATTCCAGAAGATCGAGGTTCCTAGTATTTTTTCTATTTGATGACTAACAGATTTTGTTCTGTGTTGATGCACTTGTTAAAGTGAGGAAATATGGCTAAAAAAATAAAAAAGGCAAATACAAAAAGCTCAATCAAAATAATATTAACACACACACACAAAAAAACCCCAAAAACAAAACCAACCCAAACCTGGCTGGATGGCTGGGTCTGAAGAATGGTGGTGAATTTAGTTAAACCCAGTTAGGGGGCACTGAAGACAATTCTACCCCGGGGACGCCTCTGCACCAGGATGACTCTGGGACCATTCAGCACCAGGTCAAGTCTGCAGGTAAATTCAAATCACAATTTCACATAAATTTAACAAGTGTAAAGCATGTGATTACTCATTTTATCCCTTATTCCAATAGTAGTTTTCTTTTATTAAATATAATTATTTATGCACTGTTTTTTTTAGTGGGACATACTCCATACTGTTTTTTGGCAAAGAAATATTTATTTGAACGTGTGACTCTATTTTTAATTTTATTATAAAGTATTTATTAATATATTCCACACAGAAACCATTAATTTAAACATTCTAATTATAAATGGCAATGGGTTAAAAGTCATCTTGAAGAAAATGTAAGACAGAAAAGTATTTTAGATGTCTTTGTTAACCAGAATATATAGAATCTCTTGGTGCAACTTCACTCATACTTTTTTTTCCTCTCAACCACTTCCAAATAATTGCATTATATATATTGTATTAACGTCTCTAATTATGTGCACAGCAGTTGAAATAATGTCTAGAACACAAAATAATGCTGTTTATGTGCCATTATGTGTCAATTTAGCATTTAAATACTGTCTTCAAGTGGATTGTTTAAAAAAATAAACACTGATTTTTTTTTTTTTTTTTTTTTTGGTTAAAAAAAAAAATTTTTTCTTGGC
>NW_010389037.1:5924-11823 GCF_000710305.1 Buceros rhinoceros silvestris | reverse complement strand
AAAAAAACACTGATTTTTTTTTTTTTTTTTTTTTAGGTTAGAAATACAAATCTTTTCCTGGCTAGCAGGAGAGAGATTAAGGGGTGGCGTCACACCAAAGACAATGAAAATGCAGTTCTCTGCCCCTGTTGTGATGGAGGGATGTGGAGGTTATGTGATTTGTACCTCCAAAAAGAAACACACTCCTGAGTTAGTGAAAGAACTGGGCTTCAGTAAACCTTGAACCATTAATACCCTCTAAATCATAAAATCTTCCTCTTCCACCAGTTCCAGTTGTCTTAGTCACTCACAGCTGAGAAAGAAATACAGTGCCAATACTGGGACTCTCTGCTGGAACATGTGACTTAGCCAGGAATAACCGCAAAGCAAAGCCCCCATCCATCTCCGTTGGAGTTCCCAGTGCTGCACCAGAACCCAAGGGATGCTGTCAGGCTCCTGAGAACTGAGGTTCCAGCTCCTGAAAAAAACGTGGAAAGGAAATCCCCAAAGTAAAGCCATAGCTATGGATGTCTCAGAGCATGTCTCTAATTTGTTGTGACCACGCAACATAACCATTCTTTTCTATAGATGGTAGGAACAAGTGGCTTTTTTGTGTAGAATGGAATATTTATGACCCCTGCTGTGTGATGCAGGGTAGAGGAGCACAGGCAGATGTGTCAGCAGGGACAGCAAAAGAAGGGACTGTAAAATGCTTCCTGCAGAGTAAATTCTGGCAGGCCACAAGGAAAGGAGCATGGTGCTGAGCGCGTCACACCTGCAGTGCTGTGATACACCGAAATCTCAGCCCTGATCCGTTAAGTAGGGAAAAGATCCAGCCTCGTCCGTGCCCTGCTCTGAAATCTAGGGCGAGAGGCTCTGAAGGTAACTGCTGATGCTGTAGCCAGCTGCTTTTTCACCACAGAATATGTAAAAATAAAAATGCTGAACTGCAAACTTTGGTGAAGGAGTAAAGTTCAGCTGCTGCATATTCATAGCCTATCTCCGAGTGAGCCTTCTCCCATTGACACATACCCTTCCCGCATACCAAATGCTAATGCATATTTATATACTCACAAAACATACCCAATACTTCAGCAGTCACGATTATTTACTACGCACAGGTATGCAGTCAAAATTCAGGTGGCATCTAATTTCCCATACTGTAAATTCATCTCCAGATCATATTATTATACTCTGTGCACCTGCAGAATCACCTGGCATTTCACTGCTGAGGATTTTTATCTTCAATTATTCCTCAGCCTCCATATTGCAGTTCTTGCAGCATTATGCAATCCGCAGCCAAATTTATCTGCAGGTACGTGTTACCTAAGCGTAGAGGCCTGGGGATGGCAAGTTCTGGCATGGGGACATAGACAGGAAACACAGCTCAAAAGATACAAAGAGGCTCGAGTTGGGTTTTTGGTTTGTTTTAAACTAACAAACAGTGCTGGTTCTTCGAGTCTGTCTGAAGAACTTGGACGGTGAGTTACTGGGCCTCAGGCACTCCAATGCCAAGAGCACTCTTGGCAGAAATTATGAAATATCTCCTAAATTAATCTTTATATGGAAATGGCCATTTAATTGGGAGTAAAACAGCCTACTGCTCACTACTGTGATTTCTTTTTCTTTTTATCTCTTCTACCCTTTCCAGCACTGGATATAGACACATCAGTGCATGAAGAGCCAAATTTTTACACTATATTTAACAAAATCAAGAGGTGTAAAGTAACTGAGAATGGCTAAGATTTACTCTCGTGCACTGCTGACAATCAAGTTCTCCTCGCCCATCACCTACAGCACTAGTCTAAGCTTAAAAATAAAGATGTCGAATTAAGCATTGTTCTATTCTTTGAATGTTAACCTGCAAGACTGAATCCACGTCTACCTACCATAAATAATTATGGCTTTTTCTCAGCAGTCATATTTCCTAGATTGAATTAATATCCCAGCCAAATTCTAATTTGATTGTTTGTACTTACAATAGACAAATTTAAGGCATTTGTTGCCATCTACAACAGAAGGATCTTGTCTTCTTTCTGTATCTGAAAATGAATTGAAAAAGATAAATTTAGGCTGGAAAACAAGATATCCAGGGACAAAGTCATCAACCAAACCATTTCAGGTTACAGATAAGCCTGGCGATGGCCTTGGTGTGTTGTAGACAGGCACTTGCTTCCTTTCCAAGGGGCCCATTTCTCTTGGGAAATTTCAGTAACTACTTCTAGACAAAAAGCCACAAAGGGAAAAATGAAAATTCTCAATCAGAAAACATGTAGATAAATATGGAGATGGAGGAACCTAATCTCAGCAGAATCACTCCTCAAAGAAACTCCTGCTGTGAAGGCTGAATACTCCACACACTTCTTACTGCTGAAGATGCGTAGGCACCCAGGTACGTTTGGACATATCTTCGTTTAAAAGTAAAGTGAAAATGCAGACACATTCCATTGCTTTTGTCACAAAACTTCAGCAAATACAAGACTGAAACCAAACATAATGCTAAATTACAGTTTTACAGTTTGAATATATAATCTTCTTATCCACTGATAGTCAAACTCCTTGCTATTAATCCTATCCAGACTCCAGTTAAGACCTTATCCTGTAAGCAGTCCTAAGATGCTTGTATTATTTATTTCACAGTTATATATCAGATTTAATCTCCAATTCCTTTGAGATAAAAACCATTTGTTTTTATAAGCATTGGCAAACCCTTTGCTGTAGACACTCAAAGGGATTCACGCCTTCCCTTTCGTCTGTAACTGGAATACTTACGTGCCTTGAGTTTTAGCTGGGGGATAAACATTTAATGCCATCTGTGAGGAATAAAATATATGCTTAATAACTTGTTACTATTTAGTACTATTTTTTTAAGCTCCTCTCACCTAAGAATTCATTATCCTTTTGGTAGTATCTGATTTCCATATCTCACTGGGATATTTTATTCATGTGTTAGCATTACTTTGTCAGGTACCTAATGACTATATTTTAATAATAAATGCTATAATATTTAAATCATGATTGCAGCACCTGGATCACAAAAAAAAAAGTGTATTACAAAAGCATTGCACTGCAAATCAGTCTATTCCCTCAAAACCAGTGTATCAAAGTAAACTTCACTGAAGAAAAGCAGTTTACAGTCTAAGGCCATCTCTAAAGTATTTGCATCATGGTCCATTTATACAAAGACCTCACTCTTACCCTTAGTTCAAGTATCATCAGACTTTTTCCCTACCCCCATTTCTGTAATTCCAGTTCTCTCTGTCCAGTGTCAGGTATTACAGCTGCTGGTTTTGTTCTTTGAGCAAAGGCTGTTCAGAACACAGACAGTTGGGTGAACGATATGTAGACAAGCAAATCCACAGCAGACCACTGCTAGCAATGTGTGCTGAAGAAAATGGAGCTCCTTTCATTTGCACCGTGTAAGGGCCTCGCATTTGGTGTTCTGGCAAGACATCAAAACAATCTCCTTCCTGTGAATCATCTACAACCTGCAAGAGAAATGTCTCAGGAACATGTGGCTGCTTCCAAATATTCACATCTCACTCTTACATAAATAAAACCTCCACTAAAAGAAGTTATCTCCTGGGGAGTAATGCATATTCAAAGTAAATATGTCTCTGGGAATTGCTTTAGAAAAGAAAAACTGGCCAAACAGCCATGCTGTAATTTGTTGCAAGAGTTAACCTTGTATTTAGGCTTATGGACTTAGACCTACTGTCATTACTCACATGAATAACTTCTCCTTAAGAGAGTAGTACAACTGCATTGCAAGGGGTTTTCACCAGGTAAAATCAGTTGGGCTGAAACCAAACTGCAAGAAACATTTTCTTTTAAATTAAAAAGTGTTTGTGCTGAGGAAGAATGGCCGATAAATTCCAGTTAAAGTCAATTCTGTTAAAACCTTGATTGTCTGCTATAATAAAGACTTCAGGGAAAATGAATAGTGCAAATACTTCACAGGAGGTTTCAAGCACTGGGTATATTTCCAGATAACTAGACAATCCATACCAAGTTTTGTTTAGAGCAAAATGTGCTTTTCCTAATCTTTCCAGAAGTCCTTTCCAAAATGGGTAAGGACCTTGAATCCAGGCTGGTTTGCCAGGCATGCAAGAAATTATCCTGAGCAAAATCACACAGCTTTTTCTGGACTCCAAGGAGATATCTGTTTTTGTAGGAAGGTGAATATTACATCAGTTTTCAGCCCTGGCTAGAGATTTCATAGGAGTTTGGAAATGCAAAGGAGAGCACAAGTTTATTTGAGCCCATCACCTAATAGTTCAGCTTCAGAACTTGTCCAGCTTGCTGAAGGTTTCAGGGTTATTTTTCTTTTCCAGAAGACTTGTTTTAAAGGGCTTTCACCTTATAGAATCTTTGAAATGATTTTGATAATCCTCAGGTTAGATTAGTGCATGGTGTGCAACTTCTGATGAGATGACTCAGGCCTTGCTACAAATTTCCTCACTCTGCACCGTAGAAAATACCGTATGGCAAGACAGCGGTCTGGAAGGGAAATGCTCCTGCACTCTGTGGGTGATGACACGCCAACCCTGATGTTTGTGCTGGGAAATCAGGGTGGTTCTCCTTTGCAAACACGGCAGTGCAGCCCTTCTTTCCGCAGCTTTGTTTTCTGCAGTTTCTTTCCCCTGCGCAGATGGTTGAGGTTGCAGATGGACGTGGGAGAGTCAGGCTGAGCAGGACAGCTGCTGCTTCGCATCACGCTCGCTATGATCCTGAGTGTTTGTCGGGTTTATGTCAATACCTCTTCGGTGTGTTTGGTTTGGGATTTTTTAAACACTTTGTTCATTGGAAAAACAAGGAGGCAGGGAGGGGTGGCCAGCTGGCAGAGGAGGCTGAGCTCGAGAGAGAGGGGAAAGAATCAGGGCAATCACATCTCTACTGACTTTAATACGGGGTTGGGGATTTGGAGGTTATTTACTGAACTAGGTAGCAATAAATCTGAGTATCTGATGTATGTAATGAGGAATTTAAGGTAGCGTTTTACATTTCCACCCCTTTTTTTCACCTTTTCAACTGGTTACCTGTTCTCCAAGTACAGACTGAAGCAATAACTGAAACAATTACAGACGACGTGAAATCCATGGAATTCAGGTAATGACCTTATTGTGAGGAAGAGGGAGGACGCATATTTTTACAGAGGAGGCTCTGGTGGTAGAAAGTCGTGTGACTGCAGTGTGGTTTGGGTTTGAAAACACAGAAGAGCAACACTACATAACTAATTTCTCTATGGAGAATTTTTGACTAAAATTCTGAAGTGCTAAAGGATAATTTAATGCCAATAGAGTGTACTTGACTAAAATAACTACAAGTCTCAAAACTTGCTAAAAATGTTACACTTTATCTTGATTTTTCAGTTCCTCTGACAAGACACAGTTTGTCTGATACCGATAAGCTGGAACAGAGTCTCGGCTTGTGCAAAACAAATGAAAATCAATGGGAAGACTTTGCTCTGTGATGTAGGGGCAATAAAGTATAAGACAAATCAAGGTCTGATTTTGAGGTATTTAGAATGTACATAATTATCACAAATAAACATCTCCTCCATCCATGTCACTAGAGAAGTTTTTAGGGCTGAAAATTGTTCTTTTAAGGCTGGATTTCTCTTATGATTACCCTTGTGATATAAATAAAACAATTTTACTCTGGACTATGTTACATCAGCTTCCTACCCACGTTTTCTGCTTTCTTGGAGTCCCCAGAAACATGAGTCCTGATTTTTAAAGGCGGCTTCTCATTTGCATTCACAATTAACGATAGGTACAAATATTCAACTAGCTACTTGTCTGATTTTTATGATTAGGCACAGCAAATAGATAGTGAATTCCTGTTTTTCTCTGCTCACATTTAACAGTGGCTAGAAAAAAAAAAAAAACAAGGCACTGCAAAAAACAAACCCGAAGGA
>NW_010389037.1:0-5883 GCF_000710305.1 Buceros rhinoceros silvestris | reverse complement strand
TTTCGCTGCTCACATTTAACAGTGGCTAAAAAAAAAAAAAAACAGTGCACTGCAATAACGAACCCAGATGTACGGATCAGAATCGGGTTCTGCCTCCCTTTCATGGTCTACAACAGGTTTTTGTCAGGTTTTTTTGGCAGTCAGTACCACTGATCTCAATGGGACCGGCTGCTAAAGAGAGTGCTAAGACTAGCAGGGGAGTAAGATTCAGGATGGCAACCCCGTGTGAATAATAACAGAAGTACCCATTTAACTGTAAGCACTTCTTTATGGTTCTAGAAGTTAATAGCTTTACACATTTGGTCAAAGTTAAGCATATGCTCAATGCCTCCCTGAATTAGAAATTAGATCTTTGAACTTCAGTTTTGCTTACACTGTCTATTATTTTGTTGGTAGATTCATTTTAGGAAGACAGGAAAATAGCACTCATTGAAAATTGTGTCTTTTTGCAATTAACTGGTACCCACACAATATATTCAGCACATCAGCAATTAACATTTTTCTTCTTAATGTATATTGGACTGTATAACAGCCATTAAATGGAACCAGCCATTCAATTGTTTCAATTAGATTTTTCTAGTTCTCTAATCCAAGCAAAACAGCTCGATGTTAAGAGAAAAAAATAACGTCTTATTACTGACTTGAGTTTTCTATTCAATAGATCAATGTTTATTGTTCAGGCTTAGTTTTGGCTTTGTGAAACTTGACAACTTGTCATGATTTCCTGCTCTGACTTAACCTTGCTGAGTCCTGTGTTGCCTGTATGTAGCACCAGATCTTACACCCCTATAAAGCACAGCCTATTAGAACTGTGGCAAAGCACTGTTTTACCATGTGTAGGGTTTTTATTGATCTTAAGAACACCCTCACTTGCATCGTACTTATTGGGAAATAAGGAGATCAATATTCTTTTCAATAATAAAAGACCATTACGCTTGCTCATGGTCTTATTTAGAGTCAGTTATGGCAGTTTTCAATATACACATCATTCTAAAATTTTTCCATCTGTATATATGGTAAAATTTTAGACCACAAATCCCACCATAAAGACAGGTTTAGACTCATCGAATGAACCAGAAAATCATGTGTTGATAGACTGAAAACACAAGGTAGCTGAGATAGAGAGAAAACACAAGGTAGCTGAAATGGTATAGGGTCAGCTCTATTGGAAGTCTTCACTTCATCCAAACTGTCACTTGGGGCTTGCTGTACACCTATCTTCTGGTAGCACTAAATGCGCTGATGAGCTACAGCTGGTTTTTGGTGGCAAGATCCTATTCAAAGCTTTGATATTAGTGGATTTCTACAGAGCTGCCAGCACAGGGATGTGCAGAATGGCATACAGAAGATACCAGCTCTCATAGATAACAAGACACAGATCATTCATCCTCATTAATTTCTGTTAATTACAGCAAAATAAGCTAATAAACCTCGTACTCTTCTATCGATTCTAGTGGAAGTTAAATCAGGCACAGAACACTTACTTCAGTACTGGCAGCGGTCTTAAGAGTGTATGAAAGGTAGCCATGGAGTAACAGATCCTCTTCGTAACACAGCGTGCTGTAAGATGGAGACATCACTGGGGCTGGTTTCTGCTTTGAAACGTGGTAAATCAGAATTATGTCCACAAAATCAGAATTTATCTCCACACGAGCCTTGCAAGTCAATCCTAGATATTAGCAGGATGCTGGATTTTCAATTATCTTTAACTACAACCTTTCCAAGTTCCTTTTCTTTTTATGCCCTATTATAACACCTGTGTTATACTAATATTAGCTAAGTATTGTTATTCTAATAACTAATTACAGGACTCATAATGCTAATGACAGCAATTAAGTTTGTGATTCCATCTGCTCACTTTACCAGAGCGGTTTGTTTGCTTTCCTGCTTTCAAAAATACTCTTGATTAGTAATTAATCATGAATTTTGACTTTTTTAGTTAAAGATTTACAGAGGTTTTTTTAAATAAAATATCAGAAGTCATAAACAGGAACAGGCATGGCACTGCAAAGAGAAAATACCTCTGTTTTCAGTGGCCAAACGACTGGAGGGGAAAAAAAGTGGCTATAAATGGAACAGCTGAGCAACTTGTGTCATAAAGACTAAGTTGATCCTTTGCAGTTAGAAAGTATTCCTGGAGAAAACCAAACAAACGGTTCTGCTCTTTACATCCTCAGTCCTGAAGGAGTCTCTTCATGGTGTATGTCGTATTTTCATTTCAACAGAACTGGCGTTTGTATCATTGACACTGATACACGCCTGATGACTTGGTGCTGATGACTTGTCTTCTCTTCCTGTGGAACAGGACCTGCTGAGGCAGAGTTAGCTAGCAAAGACAAAACGCGGTGTGTTGAAGAGCCTCCAGGGCTGCAGTGTGCTCATGGAAGTGCTCATATACGCTCTTGTCTACATTGTTTGTACTCCTCTCCTTAATGCCGTGCTCTCACTCTCTTTCATGATAGATCAGGAAGCATTTGCCCATGTCTATTTATTTCTCAGTCATATGGGACAGCTGGGTAGGAGACTCTGAAGACAACACTGATATGGAAATAATTATGCTCATTTTAAAAGCCAACCAGAGCCTAAAATTCTCACACTCTTCTTGTTTGCTATTCCTTGGCCGTATGTTGAGGTAAAGAATAACAGTGAAGTGCTTTTCGGGAAACTGAAGGTATGCAAGAATACAAAGGTGATGTTGAAGAACTTCCCCAAGTCCCACCTGAGTGAACTGAAGGTTAAGTTCATTTTAGGCTCAACTTGCAAACACTGTCCCAGACCTTCCTGCAGAAAATTCATCATTTGCTTCAGCATTATGTAATTTCCCCTGCATTAGTCTCAAAATATAAACTTTTAAATAACTGTAATCTTCATTTGTATGAGAAGCCAAAATAGTATGAATTGAAGCCTTACAAGATATTCACAACTCCTCTACAGGAGTCAGATTTCCAGCCCTTCTAACTAATAATCTCCTTTAAAAGTTGATACAAAGTCTGTTGTAAATTTCTTTAAAACTTTCTCCATTTCACTAGAAATCTTTAAATTCCAAAATACCTATTTTTGTGACACTTTCTTGGGTGATTTGACTATACAGAAGGAAAAAGGGTGGCTAAAACAATTAGCTTTTTGAAGGAGAAAGTTTCCACTGAACTCCCAGAATAATTAGATATTGTTCTGTCTTGGATGTATTTTGGACTTACATGGTTACTGAAATAAGGTAATGAAAACATTCATTCTCTAATTGCTTTATACATTTCACTTCGATATTATTTCTAAAATTATAATGTGTTCTAGCAATCTTGTTCTGATAATTTGTTTGCTCTTTAACAGATGTTTTCCCACTTCCCAATAAAAAACAATTTAAGCACTCTCGAGCTTAATCCTGTTTTTACTGAAAAAAAAAATAACAGGATTTTTGGGTTTGGTTGAGAACTTTTTCTATCTATACTTCCACGCTCTTGCAGTTTGCTGGTTTCTACTCTTTTTATGAACTGATTTTTGTTGCAATCTCTGCTCTCCAAGGTTTGCAGCTATTACTGTAAAGAGCAAGAATCCCATCCAAATATAATAAAATCCCGCACTGTAAATTTGTTTTGTGCAATTTTAAATGTGTCAGTGTTTATCCGATTAATTGCAATACACCATCTGCAACAGAGGACAGGAGGGGTTTGTTTTTCTAGGGTTTACATGCAGCAGCCACTGTGTTACATTATTCTGAGTTTGAGTTTTGTGTGGTGTTTTTGTACTTGCTTTCTTGCCAGCAGAATATGTGCTCCTGATCATGATGCAAGGAAGTATCATTACTTTTTAACTGATAAAAACAAGATATAGCCATAACCTCCCTTCAGCCATTGCTACAGTCAGAAATATTTTCTTGTGTCTGAGAATTGTGTCGACCTTAGTCTTCATCCTTCTGTTTCAACACAGCATCAAAGCAATAGGTTTGCTGTTTGCTACAGGTCATTTGTCCACGGTCCAACGTGGAACAAACAAATCCCATTTGTTTTCAGCTGACATGTACACAAAGAGACCAAACCATTACCTGCAGGTAACCCAACCTGTATTCATTTGGAGTTGTGTCTGCATGAGTGAAGCATATTG
Organism: Buceros rhinoceros silvestris; assembly: GCF_000710305.1. NCBI lineage: Eukaryota > Metazoa > Chordata > Aves > Bucerotiformes > Bucerotidae > Buceros > Buceros rhinoceros. The sequence goes on along the minus strand of NW_010389037.1, from coordinate 1,785 downwards.
GTACCTTCAGTATTCACAGCTAATGCCCAATCCTGGACACTGATGAGTGTTGGCTGAGAGACCTTCAGGACAGGTATTTTTATATTATAAGCATTTTCCAGTACCAAACACCCAGCCCAAGTGGCTGCACTAAGAGAGGTGAAGGAAGCGTGTTTTATTCAGTACCTCTTTTCACTGCAGACAGCTTTCCACAAGCCTCCTCTGTTGTTCGGTTCTGCCCCTCCAACTGTCTGTGCTGCTAATCAGGATTTCCAAACGCTAACTGTTAATGCGTAAAGCTTAGCGTTGAGAAATTCGGACCGTCATCACCAGGGGATTAAACAGAGATTTATTCAGGTACCGCAGAACAAATACTACTCTATGAGGTGTAAAACAAGCCATGCATCTAAATTATGGAACTTTCCCTGCATAACAAAACACCCTGCCGTATGCACCGCCCTTGTGGCCAAAGGGCTTTGTTCTAGAGTACCCTCCGTTTGTAAATCATTAAAATCATGGTGTTACTGATAAATTACAAGTATTATTACAGCAAATTATCTGAACCACTGTTACTCACAGTTAGACCCCTCTTTCTGAGATGCCTTCATAGCAGTCAGACCCCCCTTGCAGAGGGTTTGGTGTCTCCAGGGCCATACAAGCACTGTAGAGCTGCTGGGGCCTAAACCTCCACCTCAGCCGTGGCTACACCCTCTGCTTAGTGATGGACTAACAACTGGGAAGTACAAGGGGAAGAATTGCTTCTTACAGAAGGGGAATATTTGCTTATTGATAAAGCTGAGCTTTCCACAAGCACCACTGGGCACAGGTGTGTGACAATGGTCCCAGCGTGTGTGCACGTGATGGTGACTGACTGAGCAAGCACCAGAACAACCTAGGCTCTTATTCACTAAACCCAGTGACTTCTAGTTTCTAAGAAAGCAGGGAAAAAGAAGTATAAGCACCATAAGCCCTATACTGCTGACAGAGATGCTGCCCATAGTGCATCCCCTGCAGTCTATCCTTGACTGGGTGACTTTCCTAATTGCGAAGCCTCAGTGCTAGAGGTCAGCGAGTGCTTTAATTGCATGTACAAGATGATCAGCTTTTGGCAAAATTTATAACTAAGGTAACCTTTTCAGAACTACAAGGCTTATTTTTAATCTTAAAAAGAGGGTCTAGTTTAATTATTTATGCTGTATAAATAATGAGATTCCGACAGTCTGAAAAAAAAATCACTGAAACATTGTGATATTAAATCTTCACAAAGAGACGGGAGGTGAAGGCAGAGGCTCTTTTGTGTGAGTTATAAAGTGTGAGGATTAGCAAAATGTGGATTAGTAAAGGTCTGCTGCATTCAATACAGAATGTAGGGTGAATTATTTACTGTTAGTATTACTTGCTTTCAGCTTATTAAAATTAATTTTATGAGTTGGTAAATAATAGAAAATGCATTTGATGAAAGAAATGCTCTTTTTTTTCCTAAGATTGTTGCTTGAAGTTATTTAACAAATTCCACTTGTTATTATCTATTAACGAACAGTAGGAAACATTCAATAGCTCATGTTCAAACCTTGAAGCATTTGAAGTAGATGGCTCATATTTTGGGTTTCATCATTAATTTTATATATATATATATATCTTCAGATCTGTTTGAAATAAAACTCATGCGAGACAAAGGGTCTGGGGGAGACAACATTCCTTTTGTCCTGGGTTCCTGAGCTGAGAATTCAGCACTTGATTGATTGACTGTGTTGACTGCACTAAAATAAAGCAGAGAGTGAGCTCTCCTAAAAAAATTGCGGTCTA
>NW_010389036.1:0-15245 GCF_000710305.1 Buceros rhinoceros silvestris | reverse complement strand
CTAAGAATAACAATGAAGTGTAATTGTTTATTGGAAATGTTCGAAACCACTACTCACAGGGAACATGTTTTGTAAGTAGCACTCGTCCTTAAAAATGACTCAAGAAAAAAATCTGTTTTATCAACTTTTTAGTTTGTGTGGCATTTTTGACCCCAGTTTGCCTGTTAACCAGTGCAAGAACTAAACCACGTTTATATCCTATTACATATGAAGTCTCACACAGTCATATAAACTCTATTATATTTTTGTAAGTGTAGCTTTTAGTACAGAACTGTTGAAAGCATTAGACTTTTATTCCAGGATTACCACAGCGTCTGTGGAGAAAGAAGGAGAAATAATCTAAACTTTGTTTGTGTATACAGAGTAATTCTGATTACTTGAACCTTAATTATTTCAAGCTTTGTTTACAAAACATCCATCTATTAACTGTGCTGAAACCATCCATGAGTACCTGAAAGCGCGATTATCTAAATGTGTTCCTTGGTCCCAATGACTTTGAGATAACCAAGGCTGTAAGTTTCATGCAAATTAGACATATAGCATTTGGGATAATTCCTTGTGATATCTTGAGGACTTTGTCATCGGAAAAGTGTTTAAGGTATTGAAAGAGACTATTACAATGAGCATATAATGCACTAATTAACAAGACTCTGGTTTCAAATGTGCAAGTTGACAAAGCTATCTGAGAAGGTAAGGGTCTCTGGAGGAAGGTCCATACCTTTCCAGGCTGTCTGGGTACAATTATCAGCTGTTCACATTCATGGGGAAGTGATGTTTTTGTGGCCTTTCCATTAAGAAGTCCTATCCAGATGCTGCCTTGTATTTAGTGCAGTTAGAGAGCTGAAAACCAGAAGACAAATTTCCACAAGGGAGATGGGTAAAAAACCCCTCAAACTAAACACAAAACCCAAACCATGGAAGTTATAACTTATTATTAGTTTTTTTTAATTCACACCATACCTCTCGTTCTAATATGCAGAACATGTAGGGGTTTTTTGTTTTGTTTTTTTTTTCCAAAGTGTTTTATTTTATCTGCTTTGGATGACTGAATGCACACCCTTGCCTGTTTCTCAGGGACAAATATTTAGATCGTACTGCAAGGTTAGTGTCTCCACATGGGCACTCAGAGATCTTTCTAAAAGCTTAGGTTATGTAATGTTGACATAATACTGCATTATTCACTGTCCCATATTATTTTCTGTTTTCACTGTTTTTACGAGAATGTGAATGATTAAAATTCAAAAGGATATGCACAAGGCAAATGAAGTGACAGAGGTTCATTATTTTAGAGCCATTTGTAAAGTAACTGCTTTGAGGTGGTTTACAGTTTACATAGAGTGTTGTGAATATTAGTATGAATTTCTCTTTGCTTCTCCAGGTGCTGGTTTCCAGAGACAAATATAACCTCCAATTCCCAGCACACTGATCTGTCTAAACACAATTTGACATGCGTTGCTATTAGCTTAGCACCTTATCAAATAACGTGCCCTGATAGAGATAAAAGGTTTTACAACCTTGACGCCTTTGTTTCTGTGTGCGTTCACCCACAGAGACAGCTCTGCAGCAGCTAATAATTAACGCAAAAGACAAAGATAAATCTATATGGCTCAGTGTTGGAGGTTCCAATGTGCATGTTAAGCAGTCAGGGAAGTGAAATCTACAGCAAGAAGGTCTAAAATGGGATCTTCAAACAAGGCTTTAAAACGAATTAGGTTGGGTTTTGTAAAGTCTCACTTTTACATGATGGAGCAGATGTCAAACTGCTGTCTGGAAATCAGCACCGTACTGTGTGTCAGAGCATTTACTCGAATCTTCAGAGAAGCTCTTGCTGCTTTGTTAGCAGTAACCCTGTGTTGCTTTGCATGCCAAGTGTAAGTAAAGTATTTGAGAAAGGAATTAAGCGTGCTGAAAAAATCGACCAGGGAGATGATATAAAATATTCACTGAACTGAAGCCTTCCTTTCTTCCTTCCTAACTTAAATAAGTTTCATGTCTTTGTGGGCATACACAGTTTTAAGTAGTAGCTTGGGGGACTAAGCCCAAGGCCATGCTGGCTTTCTCTGACTGTTTGATTTTCATTAACACTTCAGAGGCCAGTGAGGGCCCCTCTCATTACTTTCTTGATTCATCCAGCATCTTTAACCTAACGTTATAAATGTGACCTTAGCCAGACTAGATACTCAAAAACGAGAGTTGTTCTGGCACATATGGTTTGGTGGTCCAGCATTATACTGGACTAAGAAGCCATTTAGTTCCCCCCTCCTCCTCCTAAAAGCTAGTTAAGTATGTAAAAAGTAAGAATCTTACTTTTAGACTGCTAAGGCACTATTATATTGTCTGAATAAATCTGCAGTCCCTGTTAATTGGGAGCAGTGAGCTGTTTAGTAGTTTTAAAAATCAGGTCAAAATTTTAGTTACATATAAGCATGTTCTATTTTTTATCTAAATAAATTAAAGCCAGACTCAGAGATATTTGCCAACTTAAGTATAAATAGGTGCTCTGGGGGATTTTCAGAATTGTGTGTCTGCAGGTGCTTTTAAAGCTTATGAATGTGGCTTCACAGTCTGAATCAGTGTTCCTCTGAAAATTTTCTTGAGTGTGAATTCAGGATGATGTTATTCTTGTTCTTATTTTTCAAATGTGGCCTTATATTAAAAAAAAGGTGATCCTTAATGGAGCTGAAAACTGTCCATAATACTGAAGTGAAAATATTTAGGGACAAGAGAAACACTTTTTAAACAAAATTAATAGGAGATACTTCAGTTCACTATCATTTGTATTGCTACACTGACTTTTAATTTATTCTCCTATCAAAATAATAAAATGAAGCTGGAAGATCCAAATGAATTAAAGCTCCAAATATCCACAGAGGCAGTAGGAAGAGTATGGTAGCTAGCAGTGATACTTTGAGGTTGTCTATGGAATGGATGTTTCACTTTGAAACATTATGGTGTCACACTGTCCCAGCGTCCACATCAGATCTGGGTAATTACAATTTGGTTGAAATTTTTGAATTTTGATACCCAGTTCCCACTGAGTTTCACTAAGACTTTGTAGTCCTTTGGAAGTCCTTTGGTGGCATTCTTCTTCTTGAAGTTTTTCTTTAATGCATCTCTCAAAATCTTGGTAAGGTAAATTTGCAGGCTGTCACTTTGCTCCCTGATGTAGCTTTCCAAAGGGATATTTTCTGACTGGCATTTAGTGTCTGATGTCTTATGAAGCTGATTAGAGATGTCTCATGTCTTCTGACTTCACTGGCAGTGGTGACAATTGGTTTTCGTTCTGGGAAGCAGCATAGTTTCAAGCACGTTTCATGTACTTGTAGAAGCGTATTGTGGGCCAAAAGCCCATTCTCCTCTGTGGGTCTGTTCAATGTGCGATGGAAGCAGGTTATGCTATTGCTTATGGCCTGATTAAATATTTTGATTTTTGGTGTGTATTATATGATAGCTTTTAGTAGTACAGCAAAATCTGCCAAGCCTTATAAATTCACCATCCCCCCAAGCATAGTGGTCTGTGGTTATCAGCAGGACAATACAAATTGGTGAAAAACTTCTTCTTACGAAGTTCTTTGTATAATTCTGAAATAAAACTGTTTGTCCTCTCAGTTTGCTGAATAAACCACAGAAGGAGATTCAGAAGATTACCCAGCTACCAACCCAGTCTCGCCTGTGTTGAAAGGAAAAATGGTAGAAGACAATATGGTCATGAGTAGCTGCGTCCCTTATGATGTCCATGATTTCTGCATTCAGCAGCTCTTTTTTTTCTCAAGTACTAAACTTTCTGGAGTTTTTCAAATAAATTTGAATTTCAGCCTCCCAAGTTCTGTGTAATTTGTTCCTGCCTTTAATTGTTGGTCACCTTTCCTCTCCTGCTCTTTCAGTCTCTGGAATTGATAAATTCTTAGTCAGCGCCTTGCTTGCATTCAGCTTCCTGAAGATACTTCTCCTCTATTTTCTACTAGCTATACTTTGAGGGTTTTTTTGTCAGGCTGTTTGTGATGCTGTGATGTTTGTGATGTTAGCCTAGTTATGACCTAGCGGATTTGTTACGAAGGCTCTACTCATTGAAATCCCAAACCAAAGAGCAAATAATAGGAACTAAAGTGCAGCACATAAAGCCATCTTATGGTACTGAAATGCAATAAAACGCAGCACTGTGAGAAGAAGCCACAAAGGTTTCCTGGAGAAAATCTCCTAACAAGTGCAGGATCCCTGGGGACAGGTTTGTGCAAGGCAGTTACTTCATAATGCTGTTCAGTGGGGCTGCAGCTTGCACTTGGAGTTTGTGACAGAAGATGTAGTTATGAAAGGCAAGATCATCTTAACAGGGAAAGCCCTAAGCAAAACATCCCAGATTTTACAGTCTCTTTCCATAGGCTGATGTCTGTCTGTCTTGCAGAATCTGAGGAGCTTGCATCTCTTCACAAAACTGTGGAGCTCATTGTTACCTCTAGGTAAAGATTGTGAAGAACAACAGCATATGTATTAGTGAAAGTAGGACTGTGATTTCTAATGATGAAACTAAGTTGTCACATAAACATGTATATGCCATGAAATATTGTTTCCAACATTGATCACTAGATCAATGACACTTAAGAAAAAGTTGGTTTGGAGGTATCTGTTATCAGTTAGTGAACTAACAAATTGCATGGCTTGAAGATGGAAGCTCTTTCCATATTCCTGACCCTGTAAGCACATATCCAAGCAAATAACCAGCTAAGTGTCTGGCAGCAAAATAACTCGGTTTTCAGTACACATAGTGCAGTGTCATAGTTTTCAGACCTTGATTCTGCTTACGCTGAAGACACTGGTAGAGCATTCTCATTGACATTTTGGCTGAGTCTGTGAAGGTTTATTGGTGTATTATTTAATGAAAATGGTGTCCAGTGCAACAATGTCGTAAGGAAGGAAGATCCCCTCGTAAGGCCAAGGCATAAGGGGCTGCTCTGTGCTACTGTTTTGAGCACACTGGTTAAAAAATTACGGAAGAGCATGGAAAATGGGAAGAGACCTGATGGAACTAGGGATAGTAAGAGGCACTCTGTGAGGTGGTGACACAATCTACTTCCCTCCCAGGACAAAGGGGTTGATGAATCTGCCCCAGGCAAATATGTGGGAAGGTAGTAACTGTCACCGGTTGGTGACGAGATACACCAATCATGGGGACGTGTTCTTTCCTCTCTCTCAAAACTCTCCTGCTCTGGGAGAGAAAGGGTTAAAAGCAGATATAAGAATGAAAAATTTGTGAGCTCTCTGAAGTTTGGGAAACTAAAACAAGTTTAATAAAACTAGAGAAATATTATATACAGAAGAACAAATGAAATATTAACGGGTTTATATGGGATTGGAAAGCGAGGGTTAAATGAGGTTGAGGAAACAAAAGGGAAATAAACACCGAAACGGCGGCGGCCACGTGCTCGGCGGTGTCGCGGGAGCGGAACAAAAGAGCAAAGGCTGCGGCGGCCGGAACAAGGGCTGCACTGCCGCGTGGAAGCAGGGGAGCGTGGTCGTGGGTATTGGAGAAACGACTTCGAAGGAACAGTGGCTCGGGAGCACGCCGGCGGCAGGAACGGTGGCGGCAGAGAGGGCAGTTCCGTACGGCGTGGGGACAGTGGCGAGGCTCCGTTCCCTGCGCGTACAGGGGCTACAGTAGCCGCAGGCAGGCAGGTGCTGATGGGAAGAAGAGGCGGAGACTGAGCCAGGAGTCAAGCGGTGAGGCATGTCTCAGCCGATCGGGAGACACGGAGCCTGCAAGTCTCCCCGGAGGTTCGAGACACCAGCCTGGGAAGCACAAGACTCCCGGAGCCAGCCCCAGTGCACGCCTTTAAAGGAACAGGGAGCCCGGGAAAGTTTTCACAGCCAGCGAGATGTGCCAACGTGAATGGAAGGAGTATGTCATGATCGGTCATTTTAAAACAAACCATCCAGTCAGGAAAAACTTGATTTTTTCCCCAAACTGGGACAGTAACATAATACTTTTATGCTACTTTTATGAATGTAGGTGTGTTATTTGTCTGTAGTGTGTTCTGATACTAATGAATACAACATTCCTGAAACTGCTGGGGAGGTAAATCTCTACCTGTATGTCCTACTGACTAAAAGAGGTGGAAGAATTAGATGGATGAGGTCTAATTGGTCTGATCCTGAATCCTTTAGGAGAAGTGTTGGGCTGGGCTGATGACAGGTTACTGCCCTTTACCTAGAATTCTTAGTGTCAACAACCACTAAAATTTTGCAAACTGAACAAGCAGTGAATAGAGACAAAGTGTTGAAAGCCTTAACTGCTATTATTTTCAGTCAGTATCTTTATTTGCAAAAAGAAAGCTTATAGACTACAATCCATTTTAAAATAATTTCATTAATATTCATTATAAAGAATGTTAAGCACCTAAAATAATATTTTATTAATATGACGTATGTGTGTTTTAATATTGTCTTTCCTATTAGCTGGTGACAAACTGTGTGATTTACTATTTGTGCCATGACCAAGCTGAGAACCTCTTCATCTTTCTTCCTGATTTACAGCTCACAGAAGGAGGACAGATTAGTCACTGAGTTGTGATTTATCCTCTGACTGACCCTGCTCTAGCAGCTTAGCATTGTTTCAAAGCTTTTTATTTTGTGTATGAGGCTTTTGGGGAAGGCTACTAGCAAGGTGTAGCACCACATTTTTGGTAACTCACGCAGTTCTCTCACATAGTTTCACGCTGCAGAGCCAGCTGTGTAATGGAAGCATTTGGTCCTGAGAAGATTAATAATATTAATTATGATTTGTATTTGTATCGTAACAACTTAGAACTGCTGTTCAGGTACTGGAGCCCTGTTGTACTAGGCACAGTACATCTTTAAAAAAAGAACAGCTCTGGTATCTGATTATGCATTGAAGCCATAGATGAGTGCAAGAGCTAGAATAAAAACAAAAAAGATAATACAGAGATGATAATGGCTAGTGTAATAGCAGTAGCTAGAGAATGCTTGTTGCCTCATTACCCTGGAAGCTGCAAAATGAAGGCAACAGTAGTATCCTGCTGTTGCCATCTCTCATGGAAGGTAAAGATGACGACTGATGCATAGGAACAACATGTATCTTTTGACATGGAGTTTGTTTTGGCCAACAGCCAGGGCAAATGCCTAAAAGGCTGTGTTGTAAACAGGGACCCTGAAAACATATCCCTGGAGTATTATGTCATTTTCTTACTCTGGAAAACCAAGGGAGGAAATGACACACTTTGTAGCTTTCTTCCTCTTTTATCACTCCTGTTTTTTCTCTCAGGCAGTTGTTGTGGTTCTTACATAGTGAGCTTTGTGGTGGATGCCCAATGATATCTTGAGCATGAAGCTTTTGGCCATGATAAAACTAACTGTATTCATCTAGAATGCAGGGAGAGGTGAAATAATAAGAACCAATGGTCACTCTAACTTGGATGTTCCTGCTAAGTTTTAAAAACTATTATGTTGAGAAAGGAAGCTTTTGATTAAATTATGAAAGATATCATCTCTGTGCAAATTTTATGATTTCTTGTATTTCTGATCAAGTTAATTCATTCCTATGAATGCCTGTCCCTTTAGTGCCTTAGAATTTCACAGACACAGTTTTGTGACCATTTACATAATTATCTAAACGGGCAGCTCTTTGTCATCTATCATACTTTTACCCTCAGGACCTCTTGATTCTTTTTTGCAATCTTTTGAAGTCCAGCCCATGATTTCTGGGGTGTAGGTATTGCCTTGATTAACTTCAAAGAGACACACCACTGACTATCACATTAGCTTGTCTGCTGGCCTCCAGCAGACTGTGAATGGAATCGAGTAGCTTTACTGTAGGTATATCTTTTTTTTTCCCCCGGAGCAATGGCAAAATAATTAAAGATGAAGGTTAAACAACACTATTCAAGTATATGTTCATTTGCTAGCTTATAGCATCTACTATAGCTTTAAAGGAAGGGAGGTATGTGATGCCAAAATATTTTTTGTTTGTTGTTCACTGTTTTGCTGCCCTAAGAACAATCCAGAAGAATGTGGAGATGTGTCAGAATTGTAACCAAATCCCTTTCCCAAGACTTTGGGAGTTTGAAATAGTGTAAGATGTGGAAAGATACTGTCTGTTTTTCTTTTCTCCCTTTTTTTTTTTTGTTAAACTAAAACTTGACTGACATTTAACAAAGAACTCTTTGTGTCTCTGTTTTCTGTGCAGTACTGAGGATCCAAAGGTCATGCAACATTTCTATTTTTTTATGATGATAAAGCTATAACTTGTTTGTCATGTATAATCATTTGTATAACCTGCATCCTCACTTATGTGATACCATTAAATTTCTTGCTGTATTAGTTTCCCTATGTTATTTTTGTAATAAAAAATCTAAAGATATCATCTGTCCCCAGTAGTAGATTGCCAGCTATTTAATCGTGATGAGATATCTGTGGGATGTGAAAAAAACCCTTGAAATTTTGATAAAGATAGCTAAGGATTTTTAGAGAAGGAGGAGATATTTTGTTGGTAGAGATTGTTTCCGTATGCTGTTTGGGATGATACAGTTGCATCTTATTTTTCCAAATACCCTCCTTTCCTGTCTTTAATTTCTGTATGCAAATGATAGATACCCAAAGGTAAACTCACTTAAACACAATGAGACTGAAAGTTAAATATGCACAGACGGTGAGAAAGGTTTGTTTTTCTGAGATCCCAAGTGGAGTTGCTAGTGGACAGCATCGGAATTTAGATATCCTTCTTACTGTGATTTACATAAAGACAATATGGAAAACTGTATATTTAGAGCTGCAAGGAACTGCATGTGTACAGTGTATGGGAGACAGTGGATTTCAGGTTGATGTAAATACAGAAACGTTTAGAGGAACTACAGATATGTCATGCAGGAGACATGTATAGATGTGAGGTTATTTTCTTAGCAATTAGAAATTATGGAACCTGAGTTAGTTATAATAATAGGTCATAGATTATCTAAAGATATGAACAAATTAGACCAGTAAGTTTTTATAGGGCACTGTTTTAGATATTTTAAAGATGCGGATACACTGTGGCTGCATCTCTGTCAGCCCATTACTCATTAGATCTATCTCAGTTCTTTCAGAAATGCTGTCTCTTACAATGCAGTTTAATGCACTGCAATCTCATACAGTCTTCTGGACAAATACGACTGTGCACGTTACGCAATAAACTCTGATATATGTAATGAAAGGAAAAATGAGAAATTAAGAATTCAGTCCCATGGAAGCACTTGCATATCTCATTCCAGAAACCAAGCCTAACCATAAAACACTCCAATTAATACTGAATTTTGCAGATTATTTGATTACAATTCAGAAAACTTTTTTGGTAGATCACAGCAGGGTGGCTTGATTTAATTCACCAATTTTAATAATGATTTAAGTCAGCAGGCAGGAAACCTGTATTTAAATAATTAATTTTAATCTGTGCTTAATTATTTTTCTAAAGAAAGTTTCAGTCCTGTTTTGGGTATAAACAATTAAAACATACTGATTTGCAACTAGATATAATCTATATGGTAATAATTGGTAATATTTTTTGCTAACAAGAAGGGTGTATTAAAAATATATATGTAAGTAATTATATCACTTTGCATACATTTATTCATATTATTAATTTTTGCATTTTATTGTATTAGAAAATAATGAATGGTGTGTTTGTTGTCTGAATTGAGGTTACTTTTTTCCCTAGGATTTTTTTCAAGAAGCATGCCTCACTTCCTGAAATGAAAATGAAATGATTCATTAAGTTACTTAAGGAGAAAAACCAGTAATGAGATGGATACATAATTCTGAAAAGTAAGTTCTTAAAAAGTTTGACTTGTGTTTTCACTAGAGTTGCTGAACAGTGTGTGCAATGCTCACATTACTGGCTCATCTTCAGTTCTTCATCCACCAATACCCGCAAGTCCTTCTCTACAGGGCTGCTGTCTGTAGTTATGTATCTATCGTTTCATCTATAATCAAAGATATTTCAAAATACGCATAACATACTGTAGAAATTTTAAAAATAAAATACCCCATGCTCGTTTCATAGTCCAGGTTAGATTAGCAACCCCTAAAGCAAGGAAATTAGTTACATTTTTAAACCATGTTTTACTGTTGCTTGCACCTTTGAAGAAAAGCAATGGTAGAATCTGTGTTACAGGCAGATGTGCTGCATTACGTTTTAGGCTGAGCTGTGATGTCTGTGGTAAAATGCTTCCATTTAAGCTTTCTAGATGGCATCAGAAGAAAAAAATTATTCTTGAGTTTGGTTTGATAACAGAACAATAATTGAGTGCCTTCTATACATCAAGATGTGCTAGGTCCTAAAGAGGCCTCCACTGAGATGGCACTGAGTTTACAGGAGTCGTATACTTTTTCTGCAGCAATTCACTCTGGGAGAGTGGCCCCCCGTCAGTAACCAGGAGGGAGAGTTTGCAGCAGGGCTTACTGCCATCATCAGTAATGTCTGGATCTTCCATCTTCTGATCAGCTTATTTCTCCGCAGTCTTTGTTGGCTGAAAGAAAGTGGATCCATGACATATCTAACCCTTAAAGTACCACTCCCGCTACACAGTTCAAATTACCTCTCCCTAACTCAGTCTTATCTCTGTGTTAACCACTAAACAGGATGGCCTGGGGTTTTTGAGTAAAGTTGTGCAGCTTGGCAATAAGGAACCTCTCTTCAGATTGGTAGAATTTAGCATCCCAATAGGAAATGTACTTTTTCCTGTAGCGGGGGACTGGGGAACAGAAATTAATGTTTTCATACTTCTTGCCTATAAGGATAAATTCTTGAGAAACCAGTCCAGCTGGTGCTGATCTGAACCCCTGTGATGTGGGGAGAAAGGCAAATCTGCATTCTCTGCATTAAGACCCTGGGAATGAACTCAACCGTCATGTCAGATGAAAATACATGAGTCTATGCTGTCACCATGCAAGGCAGCATAATAGAATATAGTCTTATTCGTATAAATTTCTGTTTTCTTCCCCTGCCACTTGTCTTTTTAGCTATTAAACAGGGTTAAGGGTCCTCTTGTCACTGTTACTAATACAGAGAATCTACATCAAGGAGGCTTTTGCCCTTCTATTCCTTGGGAAGTTTCTCTCAATGCTAGAATTGGAAGTGAAGATGAAAACTAAAAAAAAAAAAAAAAAAGAGACTGAGAAAAGGGTAAAAAGGGTAGATATTCAACATCTCTTTTTCAGAAAACAAAAGTCAAGGGAGATTATACGTGTAATCAGATAGTTCAGACACTTCTGTTTCCTGCCGATATAACAGAGGGAAACTAGATCCAAGCAATAGATCTGGAGCATATTAGAATAGGCCACAGCCTAAATCCTTATCAAATGGTCTTGAATGTTAGGGGCTTGTTGTTGTTGATTTCAGCAGTTAAATTATTCCAGTTACTATAGGGATTTGCTCTTTAGGTTTCCTAGCTCAGGGAACTGAACTTTCTCTTCAGGAGGATTACCACTAGCTCCTATAGACCTAATCAGCATAAACCCTCAGCCCAGCAGGCAAGTGTCACAGTAGCAGTTCATTTACAAGGTAAGTGTGTACAAGATGTGAGAAGTTCAGAATTAGTAATGCAAGTCTTCTGTCATTTTTATCATTGGACCCTGCAGGGAGGATCTGATTAAATGGATATTCAACTCTTTTGCATTAATGTGCACCCAATTTTAATTTGCATAAAATTTACAGCATAAAAGGTATAATTTTATTATTTGCTGTTAGAAAGCAGATCTCTGGTTGCAAGGAGCTACATGCACTTGCTAAAGTGAGATATAAATGACTTTATGTCATAATACTTTATGTCATCTTTCTCTCTTTTTCTGTTTCCTGCAGCATATTAATTTCAACCTCTATTTTGTTTGGTATAAAATGCAACATCCAGGTTGCTTCCTAAACTAAATTGTTTCATATGTTGCTTTGTCTTGTAGGTTCTTTGTGTAAAAACAACCTTGTAGACCTAGCAATCTCCTAATGCCCTATATAGTTGCACTGAGACACATGTTTAGAAGTAAAACAATCTGGGAAGTGACAGGGAGCAAATCAGTTCACCTCTGCACGTTGTTTTCCCTCTCACTGTTGCCTAGCTGATCACTTTGGACTGTCTGGGCTGGGGTTAAAATAAGAAAAGAAGAATAGCTCTGCTTACATATTCACTTGGTGGGTCTATGGCTCTTGTTGGGCATAAATTGCTTCTGTAATAATTGAAAATTTAGTTCCCTACTAAAAGGGATCTTTTTATGAATCAGTAAGTTATATTTGAATCTGCATGTTAAATGTACAATTATTTGATTTTTTTACTCTGAACAGGAATTACTGTCTTCTAGGATGAAATATCGAACTTGGGTATTTCAGTAACGTCCTGAACAACATCATTGGCATGGTGAAGCTGCTGTTGGCAAACTACTAATTTTCGGGGTTTACCCTCCTCAGTGTCTTAACTGCTGCTTGCTGAAAGGTTGCTGGCTGTATCTGAAAGATCACTCTGTATTTGCCCTGTTTCCTGTGTTCTTTTTCTACAACACATGCTACAGTGGCTCTACTGGATAACATAGATCTTCATTTCAATCCAGTGTGGCAGTTCTCATAAGCTCCTATTAACAGATGTGGGTCCTGTTACAAGCTTACTCATGAGCATGACCTTTCTGCTCAAAAATCGTGTCCCAGAAATACATCAAGACCCCATCAAGACTTCTTAAACAGGCAGCTGTAGTAGAGCTATAGAGTACTCTATGCCCTGCTCTTCCAGCAATATTAGATTTATAGCAGCACTGGAAATGCTGTATTTCAATAAATTTTAGCATTTCATTTCAGTAATGGACATTTTTTGGTGTAGTTTTCTATATGCTGATTACAGGTGAAAAGCAGCACACCACGTATGTACTTTTGAATCAGTATACGAACCAATGCATAAGACGGATTCATACAGTTAGAAGTATTAGGAATCAGTGTCATCAGAACTGATATAATACTGTGAAACTATACCTTAGATTTTTCTAGTAGAAAACTCTCCCACCGAAGTTTATTGGAACTGATTTACCCCAGAATATTGAGCTAGTCAAAGGTTTACATGTTGAATGCCATCTCTACCCAGATTTGGAGAAATGCAGCACAAAAAGTATCTTCCTATTAAATTGTGTTGAAGTAGACCATTATCTGGAGGGTGCAATAATCACACAAAAACACGGAATAAGTGCTAATGTCTGAACTCTACATAGCTTTGAGGTAAAGCTTACACTTTTCTCCCCAGTCCCTAATTTGAACAATGTTCATGGATGCACATTTCCCTGGCATTTACTTTAATGTCATATGAAAGGGAGTGTATCTTAGTCCACTAGTTAGCAACTATAAGAGCATTTGGAGTCTAGTTGGCAAAACTTAAGTTTTGCAGTGTATTTGAGGCTGAAGGCCCTTAACAAACATCTAATTTCTAGGCTGAGTTAGAACTAAAGTTCTTTGAAGGGCTCAGAGGGTAGTTTAGTAGCTATTGCTTTATATAATTGTATGAGGAGGCTGAGGCTAATTATGGTGCTGTTTCAGTCTGGTTGCATTGATTATTTTAAGAAACATCTGTAACACCATGCAGAATTTTGATCTAACCTGCTGAGGTAATTGAAAGCTAACTCTGAGTTGTTTCTTCCCGATCTGGATACCTAGTACCTCTTTCATTCCCTAGCATAGGGTCTTCGTATCCTGTTTAGTGTATCTTTCCTTGGGTCTGTGTGTGCCAGGGGAAAAGTTTCTGCATTTTGTGCAGTCTATAAACAGCAGCAGATCACTGCTGGAAAGGAATTACAGTAATTGACTAGAGTGGTCACAGTTAACTCTGTGGGAGAGGTGTTAAGGCTAAATGATGTTATAATGGCATTTCTACTCAAATAAATGATAACAGCATAACAAGATTTAGAAGTAGTTTCCCAATGATCAGGAAATGCAAGTAAGCAAGTCATAAATTAGTATGTTTGTTCTCTTAGCAACGATCTGACTGTGTCATATGCTGCCAGTGGGACTTCATCAGTGAGCAACAGGGATGACTTGACGAAGGGGAAGCAAGCTTCAAGTTTGCTGTGAAGTGAACATATTGGAAAGGGACACCATTTGGCATATGCCAGATTCGGGGCCTTCTCTAAATACATACACTGAAAGCATTTACAGAAGACAGGACTTCTTCATGTGCTGTGTCCTTCAGCTGGATTTGTCTTATCACAGGCAGGAGAGTTTTAGCGCTAAGCACTGAGGCCTAGATTATCTCAAGAATTCAGGGACTTAGTCCTTATTCAAGTGTTTCTAGTCTTACCAATGAGAAATCAGCAGAAGTGACTCTGATTAGACTGATGTCATTCTGCTAGTACTGTTGCTACTTTGGCTTTTTCCAGAGGGAACATTCCTCACTCAGGTTCCCAGTGCCTCTTATTATTGGAATGATAAGGTGATTATAGACAGTACTGACTCTACGTGTATTATAGGTGGATATAGATACATAGGCCTTGTATACGATGGTATGATCCACAGTGGCTTGCTTTCCCATGGAAGGGAATAGAGTGCAACTCAAGCATGTTTCCTGCACAGTTATGGATGCTGTGCTTTTCAGTCCAAACTGTTGCTATGTACCACAGTTAAACTAAAGAAAGATTTCTAGTCATGTCTGTGGCTGCTCCTGGGTTGCAGCGGTGTATGGAACCGAAGGTAGAATAAGCAGAGATTTTTATTTGCAGTTGCCAGTTGTCTTCACTAGACAGGTAATTCCTTTACCTGATGTGACTCTGAGGGGAAGCCATAACTGGACATGCTGGACATAATAACCTCTGCTTTGTCTAGTTATATTAGGACAGCTGAAAATTCACATACCTAAGGTTTGTCTGGTTCACGATTTTGTATCCGTAATTTTAACTGGAGCAATTAATAATTGTTAATAATTAGCATATTAGAATAGTCTTCAGGAAGTATTTCTTTTCTGAGGCACCCGGAAAGCTGTAGAATGTAATGAACATAAATAATAATACAATAAAGATAAAAATGTATATTTGACAAAGTAAACTGCATAACCCTCATATCCCTTTGTCCACCAAGTAGTCGGCTTTGCAGTAATGTATGTGCTAAGCTACTGTTTTAATGTATCTCTGAATGAGTGATAACTAAGTAATGTCAGTTTATCATAGTGGCTGACCACACAGAATAAAAGCACAATCATAATAAGCACATAGGTCGCTCTGAAAGTGCTGCCTCCTGTTTATTTCCA
>NW_010389035.1:0-5683 GCF_000710305.1 Buceros rhinoceros silvestris | reverse complement strand
CCTGCGGCGCCTGCTCTGTCCGGGTCCTCCTTTCCCGCAGGTACTGGCCCTGCTGCTCGTCCTTCACAGGGAGCTGCTTGCAGGCTTCGCTGATGTGCTGTGGACATGGCGTGAAACGTCCGTACCCTGAGCACGGTTTGCTGAGAAACGCTGTCCCCGAAGGCGGCGTGGGAGCCGAGTTTGGGTGGCGTGCAGCAGGGCGGGTAGTTGTGACATCTTGTGACAGCGTCGCCTGAACACAAGGCGCTGCAGATGGGGTGACCAACAGCATCCTGTCTATTTGACAGGCAGCAGCCTCTGCTTCCACTGGCCTGTGCCTTAGCAATCTGGCCTGGGGGAGGAGGCAAACCCCAGGTGTATTTTGATACTCTTGCGTGTGTATTCTTCTGAGAGTTTCTTTGCTTTGGAATTCACGTGGGGCTGTGCTGCAGGGATTAGACTTGTGTGGGTACGGGTAGTCATGCAGCAAAGTTGGACCAAAATTCCTGTGTCCTGACAAGTGCAGCATTTACTCGTGTGTCATGGGGACTCAGGAAGTGTGGGCACTAGTCTGTGCTTTGCTGGTTATTCTCCAGAAAACTTCTTTGGAGGTCTGGTGAGTAAGGGGAGGCAATTTGGGGAAGAAGATGACATGACAGGTTTCTTATAAGCATGAAAAACTTGCTTCTTATAGTAAAAGCAGATGAGCAGCCGGCCTTTCTAGAAGCAGGCCACAGATAGTCATCTGAGATCTGTTGACTCGTGTGGTGCCAGAGTTCTCCAAGCTTACCAGAGAGGGTCTTGTTTGGAAGGAGAGAAACGGAGTTAAGGGAAGTTTTTGAGTGAGAAGTGAGGCTTATTTCTGTAAAGCTGCGGGTAGCTCTGTGCTGCCTGGTGCCATGAGTGTGCCTTTTGTCTCCAGGTCAGGTTTCTCTTAAGCCTGAAGTCTGTATTAGGCATCCTTTTCTTGTGTAGCTTTATGAGGAGACCTTGGAGCCACTGTTTTTCTTTGTTCAGGAACAACTAGCCTCGGTCAGTGGTTCCTGACTTTTTTTTTTTTTTTATAGTTGAGCCACAGCTTCCCACCTTCGCTTCCTTCTTGTTTCTGCCCTTCTCAGTGCCACAGCTCCCCCCAGCGCGGTAACTGCTGTCTGTTTTGTGACTGCACCTTGCTGGTTGGGACCTGGTCACCCAGGTCAGAGTTGGGAACAGAATCTGGTCTTGTGGCTTGCCACAAGTGGTCCTGTTCCTGAGACCTCAGTATTTTTCGAAGTAGTAAAGGTGTATTTGAGAGGTGACAGCAGCATTAAGTTATGGAGTGTGAGCAGTTCTCTGAATTCACATGTAATTCCAGAAGGCAGAGACAACGAAGCTTCACCTCCAGCCCCTCAGAGCAGAGTATCTGGGGTTAGGTACCTGCTCTACTACTTTCCTTTGATCTCACACAGGAAGTTGTCCTCTCTGTAGCTTAATTTCCTGCTGGTGCACCAGGAATAATCCCTCCCTGTTTTAGTACAGTGCTATGAACATAATGAACGGTTTAAAGTGCTGGGACACTAGAATCATAAGAGCTGTAAGTACCTTAGAGGTGGGACTTCTGGACACTTAAAATGTCAGAAGTAAGTTTTCCATTAAAGGTGTTCAGCTCTTTTTTTTATCTGCCTTTCCTGACAGAGGTCTTGAAAATGAGGCTAGTGTGTGTTGCTTCAAAATTGTTAACGGATGTACCTGTAATGAGTTTCTGTTGGTAGCTTGGATCAGTAAATATCCTGTTTAATAGCTAATCCTGTTCATGAACAGAATTCAAAAAGATTTAATTCCTTTTTGTGAATCCTGGCCTTTCTGGCCGTCATTAATGTAAAACCAATTATGTCTTGGTAATGAATATCCTGAGTATTTTTAACACATACAAGCCCTCAATCACACCGTTTCCTTTGTGAGGAGACCTGTGAATGGATTAAGGCCCGTAGTTCGCAGCTGGCTCTTGTAGCTCACCCTGACAGACGGTCTATAAATAAACCTGCAGTGGCAGAGTAGGGGTTTAGGTATTTACATTGCGCATATTGTCTGGGGTTTATTCCCTGCATTTTAATGATGGATAACAGATGTAGTTCAAATCTTTGTGGTGCCCGGAGCATGTCTGTTTTGGTCTCTCAGAAGAATAAAGGGACTGTTGGCACCCACTAACTGTGCAGATCAGGTTTCTGCTATTAAAATGAGGAATGTTTTTCCCTGGTTTATTTTGCATGTTTGACAGCAGTCTTTGGGTAGTAGGCTTCAGCATTTGCTTTGCAACATCTATTGGTTTTCCCTGGGGCCACTTTGTATGGATGAGTTACTAGCAGAAGGAAGGAAAAGAAATAGCTAATGGTTGTGGAACTGCAGATCTTGGGAGTATAGGGAGCGGGTGTCACTTCCAAAGCCTGTGATAAAAAAGAAAAGTAATACTGGGTTGGTTGTTAACAGCACTGTGTGAAGGTGTGTTTACTCTAGGATGCAGGCAGGGTAGAGAACAGCACCTGTCTGGTTTTTAGGGTGTACACGCCTGATAAAAACTTGGTCAGAGCCGTTGCACTGGCCTCTCCCGTGTTCAGACGCAGACCTTTTTAGTGCTCCCATGGCTCTGTCAATAGTACAGGTTGACACAGACCATTCTTGTGAAGCACACTGGTATTTTTGCTGAAATGAAAGATATCCTTTTCTTGTCCAAATCTGGTGTTTCTCTGGAGATACCATCATGACGTAAGTCTAGGTTGGCAGTGAAAGAAGTTCCAGTTTTGCCACATTGCCTTGCGCCAACATCCATGTGGCTGCGGGACAAGCTGGATGAGGAGCTGATCCAGCTGAAAACTGTGACTGATTTACATGAATGCTAGAGATAGTGTAAGAGAATAGATGGAAAAGTCTCGTTGGGGGGGGGGTCCTCTCTTGGCGCTGTGTGCCCTGACGTTGGTTCAAAGTGAGAATGTAATCCTGTAGTCCTTATCTGGAAGACGTCCTTGCTTTGTATCAGCTCCTTGAGGTGGTCTACGTATGTGTTTGCATGCATTTGACGTAAGTATGGTATGCGGCCTGCTTCTGTTAGCTGGGATCGAATTTTCCAGAATCCCTTCAATCAAAAGACGCTCAAGAATGCAACAAATATAAATTAGTTCTTTAATCTCAAGGAAAAACAGTGAAGGTGGTAGCTTTATGATGGCACTTGAAAATGGTGCAGTGGGTAAATAACTTCCAGAGGTTTATAACTGGTGAAGAGTTTCTTTGTTGTGCGGTGTTGGAATTTGATGTTGGTCTGTTGCATTGAATTGGGGTAATGCTGAAGAGCCCGAAAGAAAGGAGTGTTTGCTGCAGCAGGTTATTGCATGCTCTGACTTGCCCAGTGAAGTAGAAATTGGGTCATTTTAATGAATATTTGATTAACAAACTCCCCCCTTTCTGAATCATACTCTGAGGTCTGTGCTAACTTTTAACAGGTATGTGGAGTGGAGAGAAAGGGAAGTTTTTCTATGATCCTGGTTTTAAGAAATTACTTTCTAGTCGTGAGGTAGACACACTGCTAGAATTTAGGGGCAGCAGGGTAGGAACTGGGAGAGGTTTCTCTGCACGGTTCTTTGTTGCTGCTTTTGAGCAGTTATGCATGGCTGACAGCAATAGTTGTCTTTGTGTTGGATCTTCCGTTTTAGTATAGTGTCCATTTAAATACTGCTCTTGCCTAGCATGAACCACTTGGAAATTGATCCTGCTTGAGCCAGAGATTGGACTAGATGACCTCCAAAAGTCCCTTCCGAGACAATTCCTTGGTCAGGACTGTATTAGTGACTAAGTACTAGGCAGTGGTGGTGTTTTGCCTGTCCAGGGTATTGTAAGGTGCACTCCTGTATTGGTTGGGCAATACTGACAGCAGACTTGTGGCAATTCCTGCAAATTGTCCTGTGCTTGAGGGTTACGGGGGTACTCTTTCCATACACCTCCGAGCACTGAAACCTGACGACCTGGGCAGAGCCACCTTCGGGAGCAAACTCAGGTCACGTTCACTCCGTGTGCTTGTGCTAAGTGCAGCATCCCCTGAGCCTTTATGAGGCCTCCTGGTGTGAGGCAACATCAGTGCTGGGGGCACTGCAGCCAACGGCTGTCATAGCTCTATAGCGGCTCTTCAGCTCTGGCACCAACTGAGAATGGTTGTGTGGCAACACCCGGCGTGACAGAGTGAGCGGCTTCTGTGCCCTTCGGAGTTTGGTAATTAGCTACTCCACAGAGGGGAAAACTGAGGGAAAACTGAAGTGATAAAGTTCACAGTTGCAGAGGGAGCAAGTTGGGACTGGGTTTGGTTGAGGAGTACCTAGAGACAGACCCAAACTATTGGCTCTTTACTTCTAGAAGAGAAGCTGGTGTGTTATGGTAGCTGAAAATGTGATTCACTCTTCATCAACCCACTTGCACCCTTGAATGCTGTCCTCCATGCCACAGGTGCATTCTTCTCTTCCTTCCACCCTGAACCTTCCTGCTAATTGGAAGCACCCCCCCATTTACTCAGTTCCTAACAGGATGCTTCATATATACTAAATAATCAATCATACAAAGTTTCTTAGCTTGTGACACATCTTAATGTGCCCAGGAGTAATTCTTAGTAAAGAAGAAGGTACTGAGTCATCTGGAAAAATAAATAGTCCTTGGACACTTAAATGCTTCTGCCGGTAGTTCTGTAACGTCAGACGTTCACTGCTGCCACAGGGTAGAAACAAACAGTGACTCCTAGGAATGGGTAGTGAGTTCCGAGTTTAGGCAGTGCTTTAAGGCTCTGACATCTGTGGCCTGGAGCTCATCTAGCTGTGCTGGCCCTGACGCTGCTGTCCCTTTGGCAGCGGGCAGAGCGTGTGCCTGTGCCTGCCCTGCCCTGAGTCAGCAGACCTCTCCTGTTGGTCTTCCGTAGTGGTGAGGACGTGCAGGCCCTTCCTCTTCTGCCACCGTGCCTGCCAGGGGAATAGAGACAGGGATGACAGTGGCAGCTGGACTCCCCAAGAAGTGTCCATCAAGGACAGCAGAGAGGACAACTTGCTGCTTCTCGTTTGGGTTCTCTAGAGGGGTCCAAAGCCTCGGTGCTATTCTGGAGGAAGTAGGAGCAGTATTACCCACTGGGTTTGAGTTTCACACAGGGAAACTACATCCAAGCGCAGAACAGGACACAGGCTGTCCTCCATGTCAATGCAGCGTGTGGGCTTACAGCAAGGCAGTTTTGCTGAACTTGATTGGAAATCCTTGGAGCAGCAAGGGCCAGGGAATTGGACCCTGATTGCCAGCAGCACTGCAAATACCACAGGGCTTTGTCTTCGTTAGGATCACGCAGCTAGGTAAGGAGCTGTGGCAAAAACACAGCCTTTTTGGAGCCTCGTTTCAGAGAGGGAACAGGCAGGCAAGCTCTGAAATCCTTTGGAGATCTACCCCACTGAAAAATGGCTTTCTTTAGCAAATAAATCTAAGCTTTGTCTCTTACTGTTCTCTTCCAAACCTGACTGTATGACAGGAGAGATGGTTTGCCTCATCCTTTGCTCAGGGAGAACTGCTACAAAATCACAGAATCATTTTGGTTGGAAGAGACCTTTAAAATCATCGAGTCCAACCGTTCACCCCTCACTGCCAGGGTCCCTGAACTAAGTCCCTCAGTGCCACATCTGTACGGCTTTTAAACACTTCCAGGGATGGGGAC
>NW_010389034.1:65784-68215 GCF_000710305.1 Buceros rhinoceros silvestris | reverse complement strand
AGCGCCCCTGAGATGAAGCGCTTTGCTAACAGGTTTTGTTTGCTCTTACATAGCCAGAGGTAGGCTCACCCTGCGCTAGCAAATAAATGTCTCTAAGCTGCCAGGTAAAGGCAAGTCATAGCTGTAATTAGCTACTAAAACAGGTAGTATTGAAACTTTATTGTCATCTATGGGAAACGGGATGACGGAGAAAAATATTTAGTTAGTGTTTATTAGTGCTTCACGTGTGCCTTGCAAATATTATCAGCTTACTGTGACAATAGACCAGAAATGTACATAAATGACATTATCTCATTTTAACGGGCACCTTGCTTCGCTTACATCCCTTCAAGGATGTCCTTGAAGAAATAGCTCTAGCTCTTGCTAAGACGGGGTAAGCACAGAGCAGTTCTGACTGTCCAGAGCCATGCTTAAACCACTTCTATCCGGCTCTCTCCCCTTTAGGCATTCTACTGCAGTGCTATGTCCCTAGAATTGCCCCACCGCGCATTTCTGAAATGCTCCCTGAGTCACTGCCCCATGGCTCACTTGTGGAATAACTCACTCTTCGAATAACAGTAATGTAACGCTCCATGGTTTTGCATCTTTTACCTTAACAGGTCTCAAATCATCTCATGTTTACAGTCAGCACTTGGGGGTCACTTCTCCAGCGAGCAAGGTACAACCACCTTCTGCGTGAAGCTGAACATCGCCAAGCAACTCAAATGAGAGTTTCAGAGCAGACAGTACAGAGCTCTGTGCCACTCTGAATTCCTGGGGGGCTTAACTAAGCAGAGGGTAATTACTCCGATCAGGGCTTAGATATTGGGGATAACCCATGTTCATTGGCAAGTGCTCTAGGGTGTCTAGCAGCCATAGGCAGCCAAGACCTGTGTGCAGGGGTGTTCCCTATGGATTTCCAATCCAAGTGCTAAGCCTTCTTGCTTAGTTTTAGGTTGTATGAGTACATGTAGCCTCACCGTGGTGCTGTAAATTTCTCTCTTTTATCTCACTTAAGGATCTGCCTAGTCACAGTTCATTATAGAGGCTAGCAAACTCTAGAGCAAAGATTTTTCCTTCTTTTCCTTTAAAGCCAACCATGGATCCATTCCGGGGAGTAAAGACTACCCCTCACATCTGAAACTTCTCTGGCTCCCTAACATAAATAAAAGGAGCGGAAGGAGGGAGGGAAATAAGCTTAACAGCAGAATATGCCAGTTGTTTGCTATTTCAAAAGAGCTGAGCATGTTTCTCCTTTCAGACAACCTGGCGGTCATGTGATACTGTGATAACCATATGCCCTAACAAAAAAATGCAACCTCCTACTTAAATTACAGATCTATTAGTCTCTGATGGCCAGTGAGATTTTAGAGGAAAGCAGCATGCCTACTGAATTTTATTTTCCTGAGGTACTACGCTCAGAAGATTGTAATGATGGTCACTGAAGCTTCTAATAAGGATATACAGATTAACCTTCCGAGTGTTGTAGATTTAATTTCACTCGATAAGTACATGCTGCAAACACATTTCTTCAGATTGATCTACTCCAGCAGTACCCATCAACTGATTAAAGTTACATGTCACACTGAAAATATCAGATGTCTTGATTTTTTTTTTCAGTTTAAGTAATACATTAATTGCTTTGGGATAAATCCAAGCCTTGTTTTACAACTTAATAAAAAACCTCTGTGCATTTGGCTTATATAATACTTGTTCTGTCACAGGTTCCTCCAGCGCAGAGGCCATATTCCAGCTATGGATATAAGAATCTTTGCAAGATTAAAAATTCAACATGCAGGTGAAATGAGACACTGGATTAGGAAGCTCATTGAATACATAAATGTAATCAGCACCTTCTGAAGCCTGACATGTAACAAAAAAGCAAGGAATGACGAAAGGGTGGCGGCAGTCTGTCTGTGTCAGTGGGGTTGGTCCGGAGCCCGTGCCTGCATCAGAAACTCTATTCTTGGCAGGTTTCTGCACGTTTCCTATGACTTCTGGTAGACAAGCAGCTCAGTGGTTAAACTAGCAGAGTCATCTTCTGAAAGCAATGAGACAGCAGCCAGGTGGTGATCCCTCCGCACAGTAACAGGAGTAGTCAGCGCAGTTAGAGAAGAAAGATAAAGGGTCATGAATTGAAACTGAAACCTGCCAAAAGTTACAAGGGAGTTCACTGAAATAAGAATGCCTTTACTCTACAGTAAGAAAAATTTAGGCTCTGTGAGCATGTTTTCTGTGCATATTTTCAGTTCAGTTTAGCAGCAACAGCCATGACGGAAAGTTTGGTGTGGAGGATAGGTCACGGTTAGCCATAGTCACAACTGCTTCTCTGTGAACTGATAGTGCACACATGTAAGCCCCCTAAATCCCTCATCGCCACTTGGACCATTCCTCTGCAAGAGGTGGGACAGAAACCACTTCTGTGAGCTGTTAGAAAACCCTTTGCTCCTGC
>NW_010389034.1:61704-65715 GCF_000710305.1 Buceros rhinoceros silvestris | reverse complement strand
TCTGCTGAACTTTCCAAGTTTCCATTCGACATTTTTCAAAGTTTACAGCAAAGCTAGCTCAGCCACCTACACCGATATGCACATTTCAAGGAGTCAGGATTTTAATGTTTGAAGAAAAATTTAATATGAAATCCATAACTCAAGTAGCAGCTGCAACAAAACTGCCTGTTTGGCCTCATCCGTTTCCAAAGGGGAAGGATTAGACCTTCAGAGGGTTTTTTAGATTAGGCAAATTCATTCCAACTGCCATTCTCATTCACTGCAGTGGATTTTGGGATGGGCCATGCTGGCAGAGTTTCAGTGCTGTGTGTTGTAAATCAATATAGAGCCGATTAGACAAATCTTTGGTGATTAAAAGTATTTTATCATTATGAAGGTGTCTTTTGCTCCAGGGCATAAACCAGTCAGCAAGTAGTTTAATTTTATTTCCTTGAGCTTTTTAAATTTTCAACTAATTAACTAGAAATACGCCACCTACAACATGTCCTTTTCTTAGTGAGGAGGGTAAACTTTGCCTGTACTAAGCATTGCTATGGGGCTTTTTATTGTTTCTTTAAAAAAAAAATGCTAGCAAGTTGGTAAAAAATTCATTTGCTCAGAAACTGGCTTGCTGGGGTAATTATCAAAGCCTTTCTAAGCAAGTTGTATGCAAAAGTAGGCAATTCAAAGTGTCTGTTGTTCTTCAGCTATTACAAAGTTTTGGTTTTAAGCAGTCTCTGAAAACAAACCCAACTTGTATTAAACACTTCAATGAGTTAACTGTGAAGCTATTTTATTCTAATCGCTCCTGTCTCAAAAAGTGGCCAAAAGAAAACAGCAGCTGCAATCTTTTTTCTGAAGGTTAGTGCATTATCTTACTCCAATTCTAAAATGTTCTTCAAATGGCAGATACTACTCTCTCAAGTGGTGCAGGGCTGGAAAATGCCTCAGGATATGATACATTTACATATTAGATCGAAGCATATCCAGAGTTTTGCAGACTGCATGTATGGAGGTTCTCAAGACAAGACTGAATAAAGCCCTGAGCAACCTGACCCGACCCTCTGGCTGTCCCACTTGTGTGCTGGAGGTTGGACTACAGGCTTCCTGTGATCCCATCCTATGCGAGTTGTCCTCTGCTGTCTTCCTGGATAGAGCATCTAAAAATCAGGAGGTCACACTTTCTCCAAAAACGTCTCATCTCACTCCAAAAATGAAATTTGAAGACTGCTACGCTACCACAGAATCTCAGACCTCTAATGCATGACTGAGATCCTTAACTAGCATCAGAAGGCTTTCTGTTGAAGTACGGTGTGTGAAGGAAGGAGGAAGTTCCTCTGAATGCCTTCCTCACTTTCATGAGAAAATTCCAAAGGAGGTCTGCTTTTCCAGGCCTTCGGAACAGTGTTTGTCAAAGCCATGTAGCTGTGTAATATCTAGTTTGCCTGATTGTAGAGAAGGGGAAACATTTATCTTTGTTCTGCCAAATAATGCTTCATTATGGTACCTCCCGGGAAAGAATAGACTATTGTATTAGATGCATGGCTGGGAGACAGTTTCTTTGGTGTTTCAGTTATCGTATCATGGTGTTCACAGGAAATTAATTGTGAATTTCTTAACTGTTTGATATAAATGCTTTAAAGGCATTCATAATGATATTGTAGGATATGTTCTTCATGCTCATCTTTCCATTTTGACTGAAGGGACATTAGCAAATCAATGCCTTCCTTACTGTGGCGTCTGTATTTCTCAACTGTGACTGACTGCTTTTAGACATTACACAGACTGAACCCCTCAACTCCCCTACCCCCCTCACCCCTCCACCAAAACCAACCTTAGAGCATTTTTATTGTGTTTACATGACTACTAAATCTCAGAGAAGTAAAATCTAACTCCCCTACCCCCCTCACCCCTCCACCAAAACCCACCTTAGAGCAATTTTATTGTGTTTTACATGACTACTAAATCTCAGAGAAGTAAAATCTGAGTATTGTGCTTTGGTCTCTGCACATGCCCTGAATGTGAGACAAACAAAATTCTTTTACTCCCAACAGCACTCTTGATAGGAGAAAGTTCTGCAGTGATTCAACATCTGTTGACAAGCTGTCTATATAAATCGACAGAGAAACGAACTGATAAATGAAACTGAGTGTGCCTCCGAAGTGATTCACAATCTGTTGAAACAAGACACCATACCATTAAATATGTAATTCCAGTGTTCTGGTTCGTCTTTCATCCTAAAATACCTGGAATAAAAAGCAGAAATACTGTAACATGACAGTCTGGCAGCTGCCCTGAAGCACAGATAAAGGAGGATTGAATGAAATAAAACATAATAGAGTTCTCTTAGCCATTGTCAGCATTGTACTACATGTTGGATATTTGAATCTCTTATCAGGACCAATGGACATATTTTGAACCCATTCTGACAGCCCGAATTCAAACACTGAGAAAATTACGACATTAAGGTATTCACATGCGCCAGAAAAAAAAAAGTTACCAAGAAATGCTAGAGCAAATGAGGATGGAAAGTAGAATAAAGACTATGCAGACTGACTGTAAAGCAGGAAAGAGACAGAGAGAGAACTACAGATATTTTTTTTAAAAAATCTGGTATGGGCATTAGTCCCAAGTGTTTGGTCATCGTGTAATGACTCACATGCGGCCAAGTGTCAGAACTGTCCTATGCCTTTGCACCTCCGCAAGGTGTTATTGCAGGGGGCGCCTAAGGAACACAAGGTCAGCTATTCTGTTCTGGATGTAGGATGCACGCTGGCTAGCCTAAGATTTGTGAGCAATTTCACTGCTCATCACACTCTTCCCTTTAGCTAGAAGTCGAGATACATGTAGACCAAAACATAGCTTTTGAGGGGGCATAACCAAGAGGGGCCTATTATTGCCTGTTTTCTGCCAAAAATATTCTCACAGCTGGGTTTTTAGATGAAGATGTTACACTGAGACAGTGGTGATTGCTCTGGTGGGCCATCTTCTTTTAGATATAAACTTTTAGTCTAATTACTATGCTAATGTAGCTAGATCTGTTGGCAGTACGTGATGCAGTTGACAATCATGTGGCGCTGTTTTGCGTGAGATCTAGCAGAGTTTATTAAGCTGCAACATCTCATCCTCTTATCCCTCCTCCTAGCCGGATCATCATTTGGAATTATGTGTACTCCTGGCTCTGGGAACATCCTCACATATTAAAAGCTGTTAGTTAAGATTGGGAGATGGGATGGGTATGGGACTCAGCAGTGTGCATGCATGGGCAGTTAAACTCTGTATCTTCATAATCAAGCTTTCCAAACACTAAAGTGCATAACTTTACACAGTAAAAGGAAGAACAGCCTGGGAAAACTGAATGTGCCTCTAATGTTGGGCTGTTCAAAGAGGAGGAGATCTGGAAAAACTGTTTGAGTTCAGGCTGGGAGCTAGGCTTGGAGCTATTCTGGAAACAGGGGTGATGGCATAAAGTTCTCTAGCTGAGGGGATTTGTCTCTTGTCACATGCTCACAGCCGTTTTTCTTGCCTTCAGGCTCTGTTGCTGCAAAATGCTGTAGAAAAAAGTGCAAGTGAATGCCATGATGGAGCCCCAGGATCATAAAATCCTAACACATCTCACAGGTTTCCTGCTAATTTCCCTTGGCTCAGCTCGGCCTGACTCTATATAAACCATGCTCTCCAGGATTTGGCATACTTTCTCTCTAGTAATTAGATTTCCCGGGAAGGTTTTTCTGTATTTTTAGGAAACTTTTCCTCATAACCAGTCTAGTTTTCCCTCACTGATGTAATGCCCTTTTTTTCTCCTTCTTTTTGCAATGGACATGGAATAGCTCACTACCCTCTTCATGGTAACCTGTTTACATGGTAAAACACTGCTTCCTATTAAGGGAACCATAACCCAGAGCATATTGTTTCCTTAACAGGAAGCAATCATCCTTTACCCTGTATTTTAATTCGGCAGTGAATTCATCTCACTCATTAACTTGGTGTAAGACGCCTTCTTTCTGTCTCTGTCTCATAGTAACCTGCTGA
>NW_010389034.1:59965-61606 GCF_000710305.1 Buceros rhinoceros silvestris | reverse complement strand
TGAACAAAGGTGGTTTTCTCAAGGATGCTTTAAATGACCTATTCTCCCGGCCAGGACTTTCTTTAAATTTGTGGCTACTGAACCCACCTTTTCCAGATGGTATCATACTTTTCCTTCTCTCCATCTTTGGAATGAAATTTAAGAATACTTGATAAGTAACTTGGGACAGATTATGAACTTCTGCAAATGCACTTGTGCAGTACTTTCATTGCTAGAGACTGTTATTCCACATCTGGAGTGGGGAATATGATCTATCACCCCATCAATGAGAGAATCTAAAATAATTTAGGGTTCATCTTTATATAGAAAAACATCTATGTGCGCAACAAAGCACTTGCTAACAACCAATGGAACTGCAGCATATTCTCAAGTGCCTTTCCTAGTACACACCTGGTCTGGGTTGCACAAATGGAATGATTGTTTACACTTATTTTTAAGTGTTTTTTAAAAATGTGTGCTTGGGAATTTAATCACATTTTGGAAATGGAAAAGATTCAATAATTTTTTTTTTGTTTGTAATTTTTGGGATTATCTTAATAAATATGGGAAAACAGCTAAAGAATAAACAAAGCAGCCTGTTATTCTTTCGTTTGCTTTACAAATAAATGTTCTATTCCATAATTACCCCTTTAAACCTAAATGCTTAGGTATAAAATATGTTGTTTAGGAAAGCTTTACAGTCATCATGGCAAATATTTAACACCACTTGTAGAACTAAAGCACAGGTAAAAATTTGTATTGTGTTCTTTATAAACTGCAAAGTTCTTGGTCAGTAGAGATGAAATTTTGTTTTACTTCAGTGTTAAACAGGAGAAGAAACTGCAAGAAATGTGGGCCCTGTACACACTTAGTATCCTTAACCTAACATTTGGGGGTTGTCATCATTTTCCAGCTACAGCTGTCTTAAACTTTTTTTTTTATCATATATGTTAAGGCCAACAGATGTTTAAGTCTACATGTATACATGATGTTGTATGATCTTTTGATTTATGAATATATGAATATGTTCCTTTGTTTCAAATTTGCAGGTCCTCTAAAAAGAGCTGAGCTTACAAACTGGACGAAACTTCCAGCATTGAATTGAAGTAGCAGGAATATTTGTTTATTTTCCTTAGTATCTTTCACAGATGTCAAACTGGTGTTAGGTACACAGTTGCTGCTTGTGTCAGTGTCACAACTGCGACTGACAAAAAGCAGATAACTGATTTCACAAGCAGGTAAATTGAAATAGTCAGGATTTTCAGGATCATCTGCTGTGAAAAAAATCTGTATGTTAGGTAGCTCGCAGGGAAACTGTTATTAGCAAATCCCACTCTCACCCTGCTGTAGAGGTCCATACACCACACAGAACCAAATCCGTTCTCTCACTGCTGTTTGGATTTATTAACCTAGAAGTCCAGAGCT
This sequence comes from Buceros rhinoceros silvestris, assembly GCF_000710305.1. Classification (NCBI taxonomy): domain Eukaryota; kingdom Metazoa; phylum Chordata; class Aves; order Bucerotiformes; family Bucerotidae; genus Buceros; species Buceros rhinoceros. The sequence continues at coordinate 60,202 of NW_010389034.1, read as the reverse complement.
CCACAGCATCAAACTCAGCTCCTTTTGTGTCTGCAGCCTGGGCCACTCCAGAGTTTTCACCTGCTGTTGCTCTTCTCACACCCCAGGACCTGCAGAAAATTACTGTTGCATCTTTTTTTCCAGGTGGAGTAACTAGCCAGCTGCTACCTGCCAGCTGTGAAACAACAGGTTTTATGGAGGACTTCCCCGAAACCATCAGCAGGGATTCACAAGATGGAAAAATTCAAGCTCCTGCTG
>NW_010389034.1:38228-59887 GCF_000710305.1 Buceros rhinoceros silvestris | reverse complement strand
TGGAAAAATTCAAGCGTCTGCTGAATCAACAGTCGTACTGTCACCAACGGCCAATTTACGTGGCAAAGAAGTAGAAAGCGGGAGAGGAGAGATGTTCCAGTAAAATAATTAAATGATATTTAGCAAATGAGATAGGGGAAAGTTTGTCTTCAGGTCATCTTTTCTTTCCAAGTGTCTGCAAACATTTTTAGTGTTTTTAAATTCAAAGATAAGGTATCCTCTATAGAAAGTCAGAGTGAATGAGGTAACAGTGCTTGCTCAGATCTCCTTGTCCCCAGGTGTATGCACAGTGTTGTAACACTATTCTGGGGCTCCAGGCTGTAGATATGATTTCTGTTCTGCCACCCTACCAGCAAAATGGGGCTTCTCATTTAGCTACATCAGATCACAGTTTGCAATTGATGGATCAACTTTTTTTTTTTTTAAGTAAAATATATGAAATTCACCTTATGACATGAATGTATCTTGCCTTCATCCTGTGGCATTCTCTAGCAGCAGCCCGTAAAGATTACATTCGATAGAAAAAGAGGCATCTAAGTCATCAGAGAGGACTGCATGCAATCCTTTAAGAAGGTGATGGTAGCATGAAACCTGGCAATTTTCAGTAAAAGAGTTGTAACACCTTTCAGGTATTACACTTTCCCCTAAGCATTCTTTTTTATTTCTGCATTGTTATGATCACACTTTCCACTTCAGTAAGGTGGTTTTTTCCCCCTATCCTGGTGTTAGAAAGCCAGCATCACCACCGTTACCTCTTTCACCACCACCACCACCAAAAGATGGGATAATTTGATAGGAGAAGCTGCAGTATCAACTACATGCAGTTTAATATCTTGAAGTGTACAGAAAAAATGGGTGATGTATAGTAATGTATAGTAGCTTTGAGTGTGTGGGTAGGTTGAATATTCAGACAGAATGACTTTCTTCTAGTCAACAGGCTCACAAAGACTGATGCTTCATAACATGAAATTTTCCTCTAAATGAGATAATGAAATATCCTGTATTCCAGGAATGCACACTTTTTCATTTGAGAATATATTAATCACCGATCAGAGCAGGTCAACAAATTTCACGTTTCTGATTTCCGCTGCATACAGTGATCTTGTAAGTAAGTGTAAATATTTACAAGTATTTATACACAGCTATACACAAACCTATGGGGAAGGCATGTCACGGCAGAAGTAGCCGTTTATGGTGCTGGGAGATTGAGTCCCTGTTGCCAGCTAACAGCTTCCAATGAGCACAGGTAACACAATTTGTTCTGGCATGTCCACGCTCTCCTGCATAAACATGAGTAATTGTCATGTTGACACTGCCAAAAACTTTGAGTCAAGAGTCCTGAAGATAATGGTGACTGTGGTTCACTCTCATCACCCAAGTCACCGCCCTCCCCTGTATTCATAGAGGCTGAGTCATGATTTCCACAGGGAGCCTGACTGCAATTCCTTGCTTCTTCCCCTTTGAGCAAATTTAGATCTTTATCTGTTTCTTCCAGGACTGTTTCTCAGAGGAAGTGTAAATCTTGGTGATTCTGTGATTATTTAGAAGTTCCCTTTAGCTGCTGTCAGTTCCTTGCTCAGGCAGTGAAAGAGCAGCTCCTCAGGCTGTCTCCGATGAGACAGTGGCTAGCCACGAAGCCAGTGCAAAAAATCTGGATCTTCCCACTACATGTAGTGATCAAATGCTACGTGCTTGGAGGTATTGCAAAGGAAACGGTATTTTATCTGTAAATAACGAACCCCACATTTAGCCATACCCGTGTGAATCTACAGGGACTCTTCTGAGGCTGATGAAGCAGCTCTAGAGTTACCTCATTTAGAAGAGCCCCTCGTGAGAAACAGGTGCATGCTCAGGGGGACGTTGGCTCTATCTGAGGGTTAAGGTACACAAAAACAGTTCAGGAGCTTGAGGAAGAAAATTAGTGTGTGAACATGAAAACCTGAGGAAGGAATGAAGAAATTAATTATCAGACCAAGTGAAAAACAAAGAAGCATGAAGAGAAACAATTAGTAGTTGAAAATGCTCTTGAGTCCAGTAACCTTGGAGAATGCATTGAGCTAGTAATGGTAGTTGCTGTCACTTAAGGCAATTATTGGATAGCATATAAACCTTTTTTCAAACCAAGACAGAATTGTTTATGTTTTAGGAAGCAGCTATCAATAGTGAAATTAAATATTTGAATGAATGCAGGAACATGTTCTAATAAAATGTGAAGGAAGTAATCAGGGAAGATTATCCGTCTTGTCAGCCTCATATTCAGCAATGATAAAAAAAAAGAATTCTGGTGCCAATGTACTTTCCTTTTTGCAAGCTGAGCCTATCTAGCATAATATTAAATGCCAGAGACTCACAAAGAGTTTAAGAGCTGCTCTGCAGGGTGGAGCTGAAGACACACACAAGCCTGAGATTTACACTAGATTAGTAAAATAGTTTATTCTTAATGCCAAACCAGGGCAACCCGGGATCAGCAATAAACTGCCGTGATTGCACAGACCGGCCTCTAGTCAAGGAGTTGACCTGAATAGGAGAGTGATGAGTTGTGGCGAAGTGGAGCTTTATGCTCTGGCCTGAAGGAAAGAAGACTTGACCAGCCCAGGACACAAACGCGGGACCCACTTGCAACCCGTGGATCTTTTTTTCCCCTGTCCCAAGGGAAATGGATGATGCCAGTACCCAGCTACAAACTGTTGCCTTGGTTGGTCTGGCAAATCTCCATGCAGGCAGCTAAAAAGGAGGTCACTGCTTGCATTTACAACCCTACACTGTACCCTGGATAGAGATAACACCCAACAATAGAGTTTGGCCTCTGCCTGCTACTGTAGCTCGACAGATGGAGTAGCTGCTAATCTTAGCTTGCAGGACTGAGAAATGGTTTTTCTGTTTTATAAGCGAGACCATGTGCAAATGAACTGAAGATCACCTACAGATCACAGAAATAAAATCTGTTACTTACCATTTTTTTAGGTCAACTTGCTGCATGTCACACTGTTGTCTCATCTCTTTCCTGATTATTTTATTCCAGGAAGTTGTTTGCTTGCTTTTGTCTCGTGCTCCAGAGCTGAGCTTCAGCATCTGAAATTGGTGGGCCTTGCTCAGAAAGCCTCCTGACGTTATCAGTGCTCATCTTTGATGAGACAGCTTAAGACAGCTAGCCAATATATTTGCACGTGAGTTCTTTTTCCTATACTTTTATTATAGTCATTAATGCTCATCTTGGATGAGGTAGTAAAATATATTTGCAAATAATTTCACATTGGTTTTCTGTGCTTTTATTGTAAGTGGGATTTGTACTAAAACCCAAAAATGAAATACAGAAGCTTGTTTCAAAGTTTGTGCCAAAGCTTCACCGTGAAGCTTTGATGCGAACATCTAATTCTCAACACATCGTCCCTGAAATCTCAGAAGGCAGGTTTAATAGCTTTGGAAGTTGCACGCTTTGTACTTAAGTTATAATGTCTTTCTTAAAGCATCCAAGTTTCCACCATGAGGTGGCAAGCATTTTAGCTACTGTCCCCACACCTCTAGGCCCATTATAGAACCTTAGGCAGCTGTCACATAGACTGGGCTCCAAATCCCTGAAATGCCAACAGAACAAATTTTGTGAGATGACATCTTCACACTAAATCTTTGTGTTTACCTTAATGACTAGTGTAAGTATTACAGTGATCTGCCTGAGTGAATTTTTCATTTGCATGAAGGAAGCTATTTCTGGCTCTATCTGCTGCTTTGTTTTAAATTGACATTTTTCCTAAATTGATCAGGACATAAAATTGTTTATCATGAGTGAGATTTCCATGATTAAGGAAAAAAGTGTAAGGATGGCTAGAGAGAGCTCCTCGTGCACTGGGTAAAGACACACAGAAGGAATGCAGGCAAGATGTAACTAATTGGCAATCTTAAAAGTATAAAACAGGTTGCCTTCTGAATGTAGCCATTACAATTTATGATGTCTGTCAAACTAGGTATTGATTTCTCTGTCTCAGGAATCAGCAGCTTTCCCTGCTGATTGAATTCTAATTACTCACTCTGCGGTTACATTGATTTTAACAGACTTCTGTACAATTTTGTACCAGGCTGGTTTCAAATTACATTTAATGAATTCGTCATGACTATCGATATAAAAACTTCCATCCTACAGCAGCTTGAAGAAGAAAGAAGCTGCTTTTCCTCCCTTCTGCACAGGTCAAAGTCGCCCTCAGCTTGTACCAGAGCGGTCAGCCGGCCTTAGGCTGCATTTCATGACATCTCTGGAGAAGAAAAGGCAGAAAATGGTTTTATTTGTCTGAACCCAATGATGAGCATGTCTACAGCAAACTGTAAATAGATTCATTGTACAAGTTGGTATTTTAAAGCAAAAATTCAATAATTTTCCGTATATTTCATTAAAGTAAAAAAAAAAAATCGATCTGCACTCTTTTACACCTGTGTAAGGGACCTCTTACTTCATGTATGGGGCAAAGTCCCCCACCAAGAAGCAGGCAATGTGTGAAGCACAGTAAAGACTAGCTGCAAAAATTTTAATTATAGCTTTTTGATCTCTGCACTTTGAAAATACTTGGCTGCAGCCCATGTGCGTGTGTCTGCCGGGGAGAGACATGGTTTATGCGTCCAGGTGCCACTTGGGCACTGTGGGTCTGCCTTTTTACCCTGAAGCCACAGGGCAGGGGTGACGGGCTGCAAGGTGCCTTTTTCAGTCACTTGAGGCTGTCCCCAAACCTTTCTGCCTGCTCCCAGGGTCGCTCCTCAATGATTGGTCCTTTGGTCCTCCTGCCTGCCTGATCTGCACACAGGCACGGGCATTTGCATAAACCATTTCCACAGCCCAACTGTTTTACAGTTAACTTCAGGGAATCCTTTTAGGCCTCACAGTTTTATTTCCATTTGCCTTGGGCAATGGCTGCCTACTCTTTTGAGTTGTTGCTGTATAAAGTAGCATTCAGTATTCTGTCAGGCTGAAAGCTGCTGATGGCATTCATCAGCTTTAGTAAGATTTGTTATTAGATCTTATTTTCTTGAATTATCTATAGATCAAAGGTAGGATCAATGGCAGACTTAAAATATTTTCAAGTCAGTATTTCCAGAGATGTTTTCATTCAAAAGGAAGAAGTGGTTTACAACTGAAAGCCCAGGTTCTACTGGCAGGTGTTATTTTAGCTTTCTTCCTTCTGAAGCTCATTATTTTGGGTGCGGTGGTTCTGGTGCCAAATGTGATTGAGGCAGTAGGATATATGTAAGTCCAGACCATATCTGATGTTCTTATGATTATAACTATATCTAAACAACCAGACGCAGCAGTACCATGAAGTCCTTCACAGATGCATCTCCCCTGTGTTTTCGAGCCTGTGTTGGGGCGAGACATGGGCATGGCCCTGTCTGCTGCCATCGGTATAATTTCGATGGGAGGTAAGCGGGAGGCAGAGCCCAGCTGTAGTGTGCCCCCACTGCTCTGCCTTTGCCCCATGCCCTGCAAGGAACCAGCTCCTGCTCTGTGCCTGCTGCCTTTCTGAGATGGACTTTTACCTGCACTCTGTTGGAAGGAACAGAACTTCAGAGTGTAGTTTGTGGTGTAAATGGTAGAATTGTGGGTGTGTTAGAGCAAAAAGAAGTAAATGGAGAAAAGAAATTAATGTGAGATCAGACAATGATTTTAGAGTGCGTGTCTCATGCATTCAAAATGACCCACTTACTACAGGTACCCATTCTGAAAGTGGCATAGAAAAGTTTTACGACAGTGACAGGTAGTTTTCTCTGCTAATGAGGAAATGAACAATGAGTTATCCTCCTTTAACTCTACATGTAGAGAATAATTCCAGCAGGCAGGGGAGTTCAATAATTTTTGATGTTATTTTCTTAATTATGAAGCTTCCCGTGGAGATGAACTTTCTTACAGTCTCTGGCAAACAATCTGGTGATTACTCTGCCAAGAGTGGTAAATGATCTAAAAATATGTACATCATCTTTCGAAGAAGAAAGCAAATTCAAAGTGTTCTTTAAACCCAAGAGCTGAGCGGTTTGTCCTCCGTTAGGATAAACACATCAAGTTAGGGTTTACTCTGAGCAGCCTAGCAGAAAACAATCTGCATAAATAGATGAAATTTTATCAGACAATGAATAAAAGATTCAAACAGAAAATTGGTTTTCTTTAGTTTCTATGAGGACTAAAAGGAATAAAATTACTGGGCTATTTCTTTCCTCTTAAAATCTTTTTATAGATAATGGTGAACAGATGATTCTGTCAAACTTCACTTGCAATGAATTCAAGACAAGATAATATCATCATCCATCTTCTTGATGAACCTCATCATTTTATCTTCAGTCTAAATCCAGCAGAAAAACTGAACAAGCCATGCATCTACACATCTCTTCATTTAAAAATTACAGCTGAAGGTTAGAAAATGTTTAAGGTCAACCTTCTAAGCTACCATCTGGATCTCATTTAACAATTGCCAGGAACATCTGCCACTACCACACATGCCTGAGTCAAAACTTAGCCAACATCGCCTGTTCTTTTAAGGACAAAATCTTAGACTCCCATGAGCATTGTCTGAGATCCTTTGCTGCCAGCAGTCAGAACTTGGTGCAAATTAAGCACAGTTTGGCAACCAGTGGAGCTGTTTATAGGCAAAGACAGTTTTGTAGCTCCTAACACAGGATTCACCACCTAAAAGTGCTGTCTCACAAATAGTACTGTCATCTACAACTTTGCAAGACACATCAAAAACATTGCAAGGAGGAGCAGGGCATGTCTTCTCGCTGATGAGGACCAAAATGCAGTTGTGGGGTGGTCAAAGTAAAGTCCCACCACTGCTGTCATGGCTTCAAGAGGGCTTCAGCTCTCACATTGCTGAAGACAGTGTTTTTCAAAAGTGCTGTAAGTGAAATATGAATGCAGGCACTCGAGAGCTAAACAAAACACATCCTCAGAGATAGGTATAATTCACATTTTCTGAACTTTTATGACAAAACCAGGAGATATAAAAACCAGAGAAACGTATGGCTTAAAGGTCTAATTCCTCAGACAGTGCTCCACAACTTTATTCATATTTTAAGATATAGCAAATCCCACTGGCTATTGATTCCTTAAATTAGGGAAGATATTTAAAGTTTTAGAAAATGCTGTAATGTTGCTATTCTTTACTCGCATGCATGAATTCCTTGAGGCAAGAAGCAGAGGATGTGAGATGAAGACCTGTGTTACTAAATACAGAAAATTTTTTTTTTTTCCATTACCTGTGTGGAAATTACCCCCTCTAACTGATGGACATGAAATATAAAATCTCTATTAAGATATGACAAAAAATTTAACTAGAAGGAGATGTTTTACATGATTGCATCATTAACGTAGTGATTTGTTCAGACAGGACAGGCGCTTTCAGACATGCTTAGTGTGTTAAATGTCTGTATTTTGGTAAATGTCGTGCAATGGATTAGTTTCCACAGGTGAAAAAATAATATTAAGTATTCAGTAATTCATCTGTATTATGTAAGAACTGATATATGTAATTCAAGATAATGCGTATGTATATTAATAGGTAAATAGTTTGATTTCATCTATAGAACACTGAAAGTGTATTTTAATAGTGTCTAGAAAGCAGAGAGAATTGAAACTATTGCTGTCATGCAATTGAAAAGCTGTGAATGTGACTAAAATCCCCACACTGATTACAGATCAATTTACCTTTGAACCTGAAAAACAGGAGTTACGCTCCATGTCTTGTTCTTTATGAGGTTTTAAACTACATTACATTTTGTATTTTAACAGATGGCAGAATTTAATCCTTATCAAAGGGACAGGAGTTATGAAGAAACCTCTAGTTGTCTCATGGTGTGGAGAAGATTAATGAAAAGCATTGTGTTTTGTTTTTCTTTATTATAGCTAAATGTATCTGCTAAAAGATTATAATCAAATTGAAGTTTTTAGAAAGGTGCTGACAGCCAAACCTCCAATCAAGCAACTATTTGTTTTTCAAAATTCAGAGCACCTTTCTCAAATCTCTGAAACTGAAGACGTGAAACGTGATCGCCACCTGGGCTTATCCTCCCCGTTCTGCTTGAGATCTTTAACTAGCAGAGGAACCTGTTACTTTGAGTGAGTTTTTATATTTTTTCCTTGATGTCTAGAAATTGTTTATCTTTGGTAGGATCTAAATGTTTTCTTCGCTTTTGAAATGCCTCTAGTCTGAAAAGTCTGCTCACATCTGAAACAGAATGTGTAAGCAGGCTGGCTACCGTGGTGTTGCTATGAAAACACCTCCTCGCCTGATCCGGATTAATTCAGACTGTCACTGAATCCCCAGTCTGCTGAATCTTCCTGGAGTAACTTTTCTATATTGTGAAAATTTAAAAGGATCTTCTGCTTTTGAGAACAAATCAACAAGTGAAGAGGTTATAATTCTTCATAGAATACCCACAGACGTAAAGCGAATTATCACCGAAACTTCAATTACAGTAGGACAGAGAATGCTGAGATTAATGGTGAACTGGTTTTATACAATCAAATAGATAGAAGTTAGGAAAGTGTGGAAGTTAAGATTGGCAGGCAAAGATTACAGGATTTTGTTGTACATTTTGCATACTTTAAAACAGCAAAGAAAAGTCATGTTTTATATTTAGCGTGAAACAGAAGAAAAACAAGTCTTGAGAGAAAACATGCAAGGGAGTTGCATATAAGAATTTGGTCGTATTTTTTTAGATAGATTTGGAGCTTTTTGCTGGGTTATTTTTTGCTTTTTCATTTTGAATAATGCCGTAACTCTTAACAAAGCTATAGGAATGGCTAAATTACGCTTTTTTGTTTGTTTGTAGCTGGTAAACATGTGCATTTGCTGCCCATGTTTGCCAAGCTGTATTTTTTGTATTGTTGAAGATATGTAAAAGATAGTCACCATTTATTGTGTTAATGGATGTCTAATAGCAGCCAGCGTCACCAGCTACTGCTCAATACCTTCCTCCTCCCTCTGCAAAACAGGGATGATAATACCGTTTACATTTCCTTTATCTCAGTGCAGTATCGTGCTCCTTAATCATGTCCTACCAAGAAAGCACACTTAAGCATTTGGAAGTCCTTGAGGAAGGGGGCGGGGGGGGAAAGGAAAAGAAAAGGCAAGGCAATTTGAAATAAAATTATATTGGAGGTGGGGAGGACTTTAAACCTGAGGCGAAAAAGTATCAGTTGGATGTTTTGGAAAGAAAAACATCATGTGGCCAATATTTTCCTTTTGTTTTTATTGAAGATATTTATGGGTTTTAATAACTGCAAAGGTTCACACTCAGCATCTAATGTTGCATTCTCTGTTGTGTTTATAATGCTGATAATGCCATAAATATAGCACTGTGATACCCAGTGGAAACAGATTTTTGTATGCTGCATGTCACTCAGGTGGTGACCCCTTCCACAGCCCTGTCTCTAGCCCTTTGTCACCCCTCCTCTCGCTGCGGGTCTCCTTGGGCTGCCTGGCAGCAGTTTGTAGCTGCTCAACAAGTGACAAAATCATCTTCTCCTTTTCATTCTGCCTCTTGCTAGCCAAGATACACCCCTTGGTGCCACCAGAGGCAGACATTTGGGGAAGAATGATGCAAATTAGGGAATGGGTGAAAAGCCATGCCACAGCTGACTCCCAGCTGCTGAAAGCTGATATTTCAGGGTATTCCTCTCTGTTATTAGGCAGAAGCTGTTGTGGAGATAAGCTGGTTTGTGTTCAGCTGGGCTGGGAAAGAGGGAGTAGGGAAAATGGACCAGGGGGTAACAGGCAAGGAGGGAAAGGCTAGAAGAAAATCAGAGATTTCAAGAAATAGGGTAAAACAGAAAATTGAGAGACTTAAAAGTAGGTTGAGAAAAGGAATTGGGAGGGAGGGAGGGGAGAGAAAGGAAAGGAAGTACTGAAGGTTGCTTTGAAAAGTTTGCTGATGCTGTTAAAAAATGTGTAGTATCAGGAATTCCCCAGAACTCCCCAACTCTACAAACAGGAGAAGACAGGCTATGGCTGAAAGAGCTGGTCTTATTTTAATTAAATGTTTATTTAAGTCTAACATATTTGAAAATTATAATTGGTTTCCCCCAGCAATGCCCTTAACCAAGCCCCTTTCACAGAGATCTTTGAAAAGCAGTCAACTCATGAAAAATCCCAGTTGGCAACCTTTTTTCCCTGAAAAAGAAGTTTACCGAAATCTTCAAAGGCCAGAATCTGGCATAGTTTTCTCCTGAGTAAAGTTAACTCTCTAAGTTGAAGCCCTGCCAGGAAGCATGATGTGCTCCAGCTAGCTGCAAGTGTGGTCACTGTGTGCACAGACCCACGAGCAGGAGTGATCAGCCTTCCTGTCCGTCTGCCTGCCTGACCATCGGTACACCACAGCTCACGTAACCTGCCCGTGTTAACAGAGCCCGTTTTTGTTAGCAGTGCGGGTGGCAAACTGGAGCCATTTAGCAGCCAGGATAGACAGTTGAGAGTAATACCAACGGAGCCATTTGGTGAGACCCATCGCTGCTCATGGACTGTTAGGTGCCCAGCTGTGGCACTACAGCATGTGGACATCAAGCAGGGGCATAATCCTGGTAAGAACAAAGTAAATGAGTTTACGTAGAGTTTCATTCTGCAGAATCTGGTCTGCTCCCACCTCCCTGCAGTGTCAGTGGAGATCCCCTGCCCTAGCTGGTGAAAGACAAGATGCAATAACTGTACCCCCAAGCAGACTGCTGCCTTTTAGAGACCCCAGGGCCAGGGCCTGGTTTACACGATTGTTTCTCGGACAAGACATCAACTGACTGTGATCAGTTTTAATGTGTAAGAACAAACCTTGCAGAAGAAAGAAGATCATATTCCTACTACTGTGCATTTAAAATCCACAGGGATATTTAGAGAAAATTAAAATTCATGTCTTTGCTGCAAGACTCGAAAAATATATGGAGTGACTAGTTGCCTAAAAGCTCAAATGGACAGCGAAACTTCTAGGTATGGCTGATGTTGGGAAACCACGGATCTGATGTTCTGAAAATCAGGCTCTTTTAATGTGTTCTGGGTAGAATACTTTAATATTCACATCACATGTTCTTTGTTGTTCTGATATTAGAACAGGCACAGAATAAAGGTCAATGGAAAGAAAAACCCAATAATAATGAAGCAAAAGCACATATGTATTCACGTCTTTAGCAAATACACAATGGAGCTAGATGGGCATGTTTAGAGGAAGCCTTTTTTCAAGAGAAAAATCAGTGTGTGAAAGAAAGCTTTCATCGATACTTTATATACAGTTTTAGTGTGGACAGGATTTCTTGTCAGAGTACCTGTACAACCAGTTATCCAGGGGCTACAGTCCGCTCTGGGGAGGAGGAGTAGAAAGGCTCAGGACCTTGTTATAGTTCATTTCATAGAGGGATCTGAACATCTGATGCAGAGAGGAGTACTCAGACTCCTGGGCTGCAGTGGGAAGCACTTCAAGGGGAACATTCAGAGAGGGACAGTGCCTTCCTCAGGCTCCTCTACCTCACATCTCTTCTCACCCCCACCCAGCCCAAACAATGTCTGGTGATTGTGACATTTTTCTGGAATGCACGTGGGAATTTAAAAGGGATTACTCCCATGCTGGTGACAGCTGCCAGAGAACTGCAAGAGCCTACTGGCCCCCTCCCCGGCAAGCCTCTCGGTTAGAGACTTGGTTCTATCACTCTCAGTGGTTGTTTACAGTCAGGGAGTTCATAAGCGGAAATTGAGTTTTCCATTTCTGGAGAAAAATCAAATGAGTTGCTTTTGAGTCTGAGACCTAGGCAGACAAAAATATACCAAGTATAACGTTGTGATATCAATTTAATTGCATATTTCTTTCAAACTATATGACCACCTGGATGCAGTTGCAACAATAACAACAGTAAATCAATGTTTGTGAGGAAATGCAGTTAAGTATTAAGATCTAATAATATGCTCCCTTGGAAGCAGCTGTAAAATTCTTTGTTTCCTTTTGCAAACAGAGTGTTAAGAATGCCAAGAACCAACAAGTGTCTAATATTATTCTTTCCCAGATGAAATGAAAATATATTGATTTTTACAAAATAGATTCCCTAATATGTAAACACATTAGAAAATAATATACTTTTATTTCTGCTCTTTTCCGAAAACACTTGAAGGACATTTTTTTATCAAAAGAATAAAATAAATTATTGTGCATGTTTCCTGAAAAAAGCCACCAAAATATAAAATGCACCTTTTTGCCTATTATATGGACATATACTTTCCTAACTTTACCTTGTGTTTACTTGAATGAAAGGCATCTCTGAAGACTAAAAGCCATCAGTCTGCAAGGTTACTTCAGTGAGATTAGGTCATGGCCAGTCATAAGGCTGGATTTCAGAAGAGGTTCTCCTTCTTACCTCTTGAAAAGACCACTCATGCGATGTATTTGAAATGGTGATTTTACTGCTTTACACCAGCACAAACGACCACAGAAGAGCTAAGGAACAGGGATGAATCAGGTATGAAGCACCTCCTTCGACTGGAGTGATTTTGCAGCTGACGCTTAGGGGTCTCTCTTGAGGTTAATCATTCCTTTCATTTCCTTGAAAGGGAACCTTTACAAAGAGTTCAGCATTTTATTAGCAGTCTATTAAGTCGTGTATGAGGTTGTTCATCCCAGTTAATGGGACAAGAAGCAGAAATGCCCCACGTACCACGGAAGAAGGATGGTACCGGCATGTTTCCAGCCTTGCTGTTTGGAAAAACTGTCAAAACCCTAGATAATATTCAGAAATATTTTTCCAGTGCAATCAGCCGTTTGAGCCCTTGCACTCCTTTTTAATTTGTCTGTTATGATAAGCATATCAGGAAATCCATGACTTTATCTAGCTATTTCTATATATATAGACTGAGAGAAACTTCTCAGATTTAAATTTAGATTTTAGAAATGTCCTTTACTCCTCTGTTTTTTCTTCTTTCTTTTTCTCAGATTGGACTGCCATGATTCAGACTTGACTGAAGCACAGGCTGTCTTAAGTCATCAGCTGAAGTGCCCTTCTTCAAGAGGCTTAGCCATGGAGACTACTGTTTCATAAATATCTTCCATTTCCCAGCAGCTTTGCCTTGTCTTAAGCACATGCATAATGGAAAAGGAAAGGCCCAGAAGTTACCAACTGCTCAATAAAGGACAAAGAACATTCCTGTGTCTGCTGTGGAACAACGCAAAGAAGCAAAGAATAGAAGCATGTATTATATTCATGGTTAACCATGCAAAGGAGGAGGCAGCCCCAAGATTAACAGAAAAAAATGAACTGATTTGTGATGGTCACAATAACTAGATGGAAAAAAACCCGTATATTACAATTCGGGTTAAATAAAGGCTGTTTCTGCCTAATACTTTTGAGAATTTGTCCATGAGCACTTCATTATTTAAACAGTGTTCCTGTGGTACAGCCAAGTTTAGAAAGGATTTATTTAACATGCCATTACAGCAATTAGCCCCAGGGAAAGTTCAGCTTGCATACCCAGCTTCAAAATATGTCTTGAGTTTGTATTTATCAAGTGAGTTTCCTTTCCCCCCCTACTGAGTATTAACTTTCCCTTTTTTCCTCACGTCCCAGCTCCTATGAAACTTTCCACCTGAGCTTTTTCTGAGCACCTGGCACATAGTGCTCTATTCCAGAGGCCTTCTCCCACCTTTCCTCCTGAGGACACCGGCACAATGTCTGTCTTTGGTAAGGTACATCTGTCAGGCTCATGTGTCAGTTTGGCTTATGACTGCAGGAGTAAGTAGATGAAGACAGTGTGTTTAAGAGGCAGAGAGGAGATTCAGAACATTGAAGTTCAATTTCTAGCTCCGATGTCACCTGAGGCAAGTCTTTGAGCCATTACCTGTACCTCCTCTCTTCCAGTCTGCATGCGGGTAGTAATAGTTTATCTCCACCTTGCTCATTCAGTCCATTGAATTAGCACTTGCAATATTTATTTACAGCATGTAGCGCATCAAGGGTCCAGTCTCACTGTAGGCCTGCAAATGCAAATGCTCCTCAAAAAGCTCTTTGAACCCTCAGACTTTAATCAGACCTTCATGGCAAAGTAAGAATGACAGTCTGCACAGTGGAGGAAATGAGTTCTGGTGACTGAAAGATTCTAGGTTTGAGTTTGCCAGGATATAGCAAACATATAATTAATTACATTGTAAAAACATTTTTTTTACATTAATTATATGTAATGTAAAAAAAAAAAGAAATTACAGTCTTAAACATTTTATTTATATTTTTCAGGTTTTGGCTACATGTCAGAAGAGCAAAGAAACACATAAACGTTCCAGGTTTACACTAGTGCTGACATGGCGGTTGCCACTATGCACTGAATGCCAGGAAACTTAGAGAAGTTGTACCTTGCGTTGCTCGTCTACTGAATCCAAGACACAGCTTCTGTTGCCTGTACCCCTCTGTGGGTGACAAGGAGCAGGAGCGTCACTGGTCTCCCTCATCACATACATACAACTCTGGGCTTGTTGGCTTCATCTTTACTTTTCCTTTCCCACCATCCATAGCAGTGACTCACCAGGTTCTCTAGGGAACAGGAAAGGAGAAGTTTTCTTACAGGTTTCAGCTGAATGCAGCATGTGTCACCAACATTACAATGCCACAATCCCATTTCATCTGCCATCGGCTGATATGCATCTCGCAGTGCATGTGGCAGAGGCTTGCACTCCATGGCCTGGGTGCTGTCCCCAGCATGTAGTGGGACCAGTTTCTGCTACATTTTAGCAGCATTTCCCATGATGTTTAATGCACAGAATAAATTGCAACTAAATCTACTGTTTTAACTCTGCAGCTGAAATTAGGTTCTTTTAACAATTTTTTATGAGTATGCGTTTTATAGTCATAATGAATTGTGAGTGTTGCAAAAGAAAAATGATGTTTCAGAGCCTTTGCTTGCTGTACATATTAACAGTGAGAGGCTTAGGGAATGTCACTGCCTGGGTTAAGAGAGTAATGTTGCATTGGCTTTCCAATATACATGAAAAATCAACCTTTTTCTCTGTGCATACTCTTTCTGCATACCACGCTGATCATACATTCATTATACACCAGCTCCGAACAAAGCACCGTGAAGTCATTGTACAGTGATACCAATGGAACTTTCTTCTCAAGCATCAACAGGATTGTCCAAACTCTGATTTGCTGCAGGCAAAAAACCCCCAACATCTACTTTCATTTTCTACCACTTATGCTGTCTATGTCACAAAATGAGCTGAAGTACAAAAATACTTCTAGCAAATAACTACAAACCCATAATTCCTTGACAGTTCCAACCACTAGACTTCTGTTTTTAATAGTATTTTGACCCTTTTGCTGCAACAGTATCAATAAATTAAAATCTGAGTATTTTCCAATCTATTTCCCAGCATTATTTCCTTTGCATTACATCTGAACTGTTCAGGATGAAAGGGTATGGCAAGAAAAAGCAAGAGGAATTTCAAGGGCTCCATGAACACTACCTAATGTACTACTGCAGTTTAAGATTAACTGACATCAGCTTGACCCACTACCTGCCGAAAGGAAAATGGTCAGATAGCATTTGGTGAAGTTTATGAGACGCTAGTGCCCACTGTGGTGCAAGCAGGTCTTTAATTTGCTCTAATTTATGGCTCCCTAGACATACTGCTTTGTCACAAAAGTGACAGAGAATCAAACTTCAAGCCAGTGATCTTTTCTTCACTTTTCCCCAGTATCCTTTGGAATGAAAGGAATGTGATACAGAGAGAACAGTGCAAGTGTGATGAATAATCTTTATGGGGCAGTCATGAATAAAATAGGAATGAGTCACATAAGCATTTGGAGAGAAAATATATGCAACTGCTCTCAACTACTGGCTTAGATGCACAGAGATTAGTAGGACACAATTTAATTTCATTTTAAAATTCTTTCTGGTTTAATTCTATTAATTTTAAAAGAAAAATTATTCTAAAAAACCTACTTTGGAAGAAGCAAAAATTCTGCGCCTTGATCATAAATCTATGCCATATTTGAAGCACTCATTTTAACAAAGTGATGAAGAAATACAGAGACAAAGTTGTCCTGGAAAATAAATGAACACAGGCTTTTGAACCCCAGCTAGCTTTGATCAAGAGCAAACTTCTACATAATGTTAGGAAACCACTCGTATATTTTAGTGGTAAAAACTGTCTGGTTATAAAGAAGAACAATCACATCTGGTTTTCACTCACTGGATTCCTGAAATTAATAGGGAACGGCATAGTGGCTGTGAGCATGTCATAGTTTCTGGGATGGAGAAGGGAATATTTCTTACTGATTTCTACTGACCCCTTGTGGTAAGCTAGGCTGAGTAGCATTGCTGAAGAAGACCGGCATCCTCACTGAAGGGGCAGTGTCCAACATGGGCAGGAAAGGTCTTCAGAGCTGACTCTGACCATCTCGGTGACCTCCTAAGACCATGACACCTTAGGTTTGTCAAGAGCCCAGAAGATGGTCAAGATTCAAAACTTTCTCATAGTCCATAACAGAAAGATACGGGACAACAAGCAACAGCACACCCTTCTTGGTATACGAGTTTCCAACGCTGTGAGACACATTGTAGTAACATCCTAAACCATAAGGCTGATACTCATATAATTTACTCCAGTCACCAGAAACACAGGATGAACTTAAAGGCTAATTTATGTAACTTTTAGTTTGCACTAGTGGGGAACGCAATTGCCTATATATATATATATAAATGTCTTTGAAAACAAAGTTCATCATTAAGGCGGACAATTATTCAAAGAAGGGCATTGCCAGTGTGTGGGGTAATTGAGTTTAGAGTTCACCAGGAAGGGGGACAGTACAAGGTATAAAAGAGAGGTTTCAGATATTCCAAATTTAGTTTTTCTAAAGTACATGTTAAATCTGGCTGTAAGACAAGAATTTTAAAAAAGGTCTACTGGAAAAAAAATGATTTATTATAATATATGCTTGTTCTCAAGTACTTACACATGCGTTATAAATTGCACACTCGCTACACAAACATTCCTTCAATTCGGAACGAGACAAGGGTCTTGCTATTTCCATTTGTCCTAGCAACAGAGACGCTCACAGAAGAAAAAAGAGCTAATGGCAATATCAAACAGTGCAGCAAAGGGTACAGCTTGATTTTACATAGAGGAGGTATATCTGAATCTCGCACAGTCCATAGACCTAGGATTTGTACTTTACAGATTTTGTCAGCTGTCAAAACAGATAATGAAGAGCTGAAATACAGTTATTCTTTATTGATGAAAGAGAGAAAAAACCCCAAACCAAACATGAGCAGTTCCAAATCTCCTGCCATGTTTCTCTGGTCTTTGCAAAAATTAGAGAGAGGGCAGCTACCTTATCTGACATGCTTTGACTAGAGTTGGTGGTTATATTAGTTAGGAATCTGTTCCAGCTGTTTAATACACATGGTATTGCAGCCATTCCTTCTCCTCTCAGGAAAAAAAAAAGGAATTGTTGGAACTAGGCGTAAATGTTATGTATGTTGCCTAAGCATGCAAGGTACGATATGCATCAAGTCCCTTCTCCATGCGTTTTTACTTGTTTCATGTGCTTCCTGTAAAATTGCTTTAGAATGTCCTTGAAAAGTAACAGGGAAGAATTTCTGTGTATATTTTGGATCTCTTGAAACTGAATAAAAAAGACAAAAACTCCCTTTGATGAAAAAGGTTATAAAATTTGAGGACAGGTAAATGGATCTTTTAAAATTCGAAGCAATTGGGCAGCAAAAGCCCCTGGGAAAACAAATTCACTCTGTACCTAAATTTATCTGCCCCAACGAAATCTCCCTGTCTTTCCATGTGAAGGAACTTGCTTTTGAGAAGCATCTTCCAGCTTAACTTTTGGGCATGGGAATAACACATGATAATCATGCTTGATGGGCCACCCACAGCACACAGCACGGAACTTTGACACCAAAAGACGCATGGAAATTAGGCATGCCTAATTCTTCCCCCTCAGTTGTTGCAGAAATAAAATTAAAATTCTGAGAAAATCATCCTGAGCAAAGATTAATTGATCTTGGGACATTGGCCTAAGTTTCTTTGGAGATTTCCCAGTGGTTCCATGGATTCAGCAAAACAACCAAGCCATTCAAAAGGTAGATGAGCGATAAGCTTGGGATCTAATATTTTCCCATTTGAGCCAGGCTTCCAAAATAGCCAATAAATATATTTCTTGAAATCATAAAATCTACAGTCACTCTGTCTACATTTTCATAAGTTTATCTTTAAAATATTGTCCTAATGTCATCTACAATGAAATTTGTCATCCACTTTTCCTTTTTACGTGTTTCATATACCAGTGCCACTTTAATATGCTTTGGGGCATTTTGGGATGGGGTGAGTTTTCTTTTCAGAACCATTTAAATATCTGAACAGATGTAAAATTAGTCAACGCTGCACAGTGTAACCAGTTGTATACTGCAGACACACTTGTCAGAAAATTCTAATACGATATTTATCAGCTTTTAAACGAGAACACAACTACCAGCTTCAGCTCAGTCTAGAATAATGTAATGTTTACAGCTGAAGAATGACTGAATGTTTATACTTACAGAGGTGTTTGCTTTTAATGGCCGCATTTTCTGGTCCCATGATACAACAGTATAAAAAAAATCTTTCTCTCATATATGCTAGGTTATAACAACAATTATTGTGATTTTTATATCTGTACAATGCTGCCTACAAAATATTTAATACCCAAGCAGCTGGTGCACGGTGGCTGATGCTTACTAAATGAATAAATGTTTTGTCTTGTGTTTCCCCTATGTACTTGCATCCATCTGTTGTCTCGTGTCATTTTTGATTGAGGCCTAGAGGCTCTACTGCAAAACAAATACTGTCAATTTTGTTTTCATTATTGTGGGGCCAAGGACTCTGCTTCCAGCCTGAGAACATTCTGGCGCTTGGTGCAGCGCTATCACAAATGCAAAGAGAATTTTTCCGTGCAGACACGAAAAAAGCCACGCAATAGGACATGTTAACAGTACAAAAGTTTGCATGAGAAGTTTAAATTGGTATTCATTACAGGGCAAATAACTTTATCAAGCGTGCAGTCTGAGTGAAAGCAGATTTAACAAGCTGGCAGAGGGAACTGTATTTCCCCCTAATGAGCACTGTAAAGTGAAGCATGTTCTCTGGGTCAAATGACAGGTGAGCATCTGTTTCACTTCACAGCCTCCCTGTCCTCGCTGTGCCTGCAACCTGCCCTCTCCCAAGACAGGAGCTCACCAGCTCTGACCCAGAGACCCTGGGGGCCATGGCGTGCTTGTGCTTAGCCCTCAGTTGTAGAAAATTGGCTGCTCCTCCCTGGTGTTGGGGGTAATCGTGCTGTGTTACTCTAACAGAAGCCCATACAGCTGATCTCCGTAAGCTCTTTTTAATATAGAGAAGGTAACATAAGGATAGGACTCATCTGCAGGGCTGTCACCACCAGAGCTGTTAGGGGTTGGGGTGGCTTCTCAGGAGTATGTTCATTGACTACAGAGGGAAACTGCCTGGCTAACTCAGTTAATCCAGGTGCTTGCAGTTGGCATCCTGAAACTTTTATAAATTTTCAAGACAACAGTTGGGTCAGAATCAAACCAGAAGTTTTGAGGGCTTGCCTGCTTAGTTCTCACATTGTATCAGTACCTGCATTTGGGTGGTTCGTTTCTACATACTATAGGCACATATAGACCTATACAGTCTTCCTGTTCTTCTATGCAGTCTTTCTGTTCTTCTCTGACTCTGAAAATACACCAGTGAGGGTTACACACTAGAGTGTTTGCTGGCAGGAAGAGAGAATTTCTGCAGACTGTGTAGTATCCAGAACAATTCAGCAACCTGAACCTCTGCAGCCTGACCTCTCTGAAATCAAACACTCCTCGTTTCCTTTGAGACCGTGGGACAGAGGAAAGAGGTAGAGTTGCAACAAGACTGAAAATGCCAGAGAAACACGACGGGTGATTGCAAGTTCACAGGAGCCCGAGCTCCCACGTGTTTGGATAGCAAACTTGGTCTGCAGGAGCGAGCCAGCATGGGCCCTTCATTCAGGCAACACCTTCTAGGTCTAAGCCTTACCCACATTAGCTATTTAAGCCCAAAGAATGATTCATGTAAAGACAGGCAGGGTTCATCCCAAATGCGAGTAGTCTAGGGCAGATCTGTTGCCAATCTCATAGTCTGTGAGCTGAATTTTCTCAAGGAACATCTTGGAGTTGCCTCTCTCTGCTGAGAAAATGGCTTCAGGGACAAAGAGCTGAATCCTGAATTGAGTGAAGTAGATTGTCCCTGACACCTCTGTCGGGACAAGTTTTTCTCAAGAGAAGGACTTGATCTCTTTCTTTTCGAACCACATAAGAAATCACTCAGAATGGCCATGTTTGACAACTAAAAGAATTAAAGCTGGATTCGAGAACCTCAGTTAAGTAACTCAGCATCACGGAAACTTTTAGGCATGGGGCTGAAGCTGATGACCCTTTTTCCATTCTCTTAAATCCCAAATAAGTCATATTAAATATTAATTTTCTATCTGTTTGAGAGTGTATCTATCTGTGAACTTTGAAGACCATTCCTCTTGGGCAGGAGAAATAGGAGAAAGGGGAATTCCCTCATGTATTCAGAAAAAGATTTATTCTGTTCAGTATGATTGCTGGCATGGGAACAATCCTTCCCCTCAGGAATGGTTACATGTCATGTGTAGCCAAGTTGTCTAAAATGCTAAATTCACTTGAGCAAGACAGATATAGCCCAGGTATGGAAATTTTGTGCAAGAAACTGATGAAGCATCTGCTCTGTCCCCTTCTTTCTTACATGGCATGAAGCCAGGCAATGGACCTCATGTTAGACTAACTGGTTATTGCGATGGAATACTCTAAAGGGATTTTGTTTTGCCTTGGTGCTATTTTTTCTGGGGTGGTGTTGGAAACCTTGAATCTTGATCATTACTTTGCTGCTTAATAAATGTATGACAGAGTCTTAAAGTCGTGGATGGTTTCTTACTTTTTCTCTTTTAAAAATCTTTTTTAACAGTCTAAGTAAAATAATGATTTTTCTGGGGTGGTGTTGGAAACCTTGAATCTTGATCATTACTTTGCTGCTTAATAAATGTATGACAGAGTCTTAAAGTCGTGGATGGTTTCTTACTTTTTCTCTTTTAAAAATCTTTTTTAACAGTCTAAGTAAAATAATGAATAAATACTCAATTAGCTGATGCAGCAGAGGTGCTCCTCTGAACTCTTCCTGCATCACTCATGTGAGCCAAAGCCTGATGGTGAGGCCAGACCTTAATCCCTGTTATTATTATTATTACTCCAGTAGCATCTACCCCAATTAGGATCAGAGCTCCCATGTTCCAGGCACTGTGCATTGCACGGTGAGAGTTATTTGCTATCTCCCAGAGCCTGTAGGCTAGTATGAATAACAAACAAAGCCAAAGTCTGTTCTGCCATTCATCAGGGAAACAGACTGAGTGGTTGCGCTCTGTGAGTTTTGTGTGAGAAGAGTCTGCAAACGCCTGCATCTCTGCCCTTTGTCTGATCCCCAGAGCATGACTAAGAAAAGGGGAAAAAAGGTAGGAAGATGAAGGAAAAGTCAGTTACAAAGTTCTATATTTGATAGAAAGCTACATGGGGAGTAAAAACAAAATCATAAAATGACAGGACACATATGCAGTGGGAGCTAGGGACAGA